>NW_024038086.1:0-93755 GCF_016077235.1 Cyprinodon tularosa
ATCTATCCTTTGTCTCAGACTGGGATAACCTTTATGTCTGTAGCTCTTTCACAACCCAAAACGAAGCACAAACAAAATGGCTGATCCCACCTGCTCCTCCCTTTGTTTAAACTGCAGCACCACACTCTGTCACCTTTAAGCTGCTATAGCACCCCTCCGAACAAACAACTGCTGAGTAAAAACCGTAAAAGGTATCTGAAAAATTATTTTTATCTAAGCTAAAGCTATATCTTGTCTTCAATTGGAGTAACTTTCATGGCTGTAGGTCATCTACAACCTGAATGGGAAGAGAAAGAATAAGAAAAAACGGGTCCTCAGTCCTTAGCTTCTAACTGAGCTAGCTGCAGCAACACACTCTCACTCACCTTTAAGCTGCTAAAGCCCCCCTCCGAACAAAGGACTGCTGAGTAAAAACCATAAATGATATCTGAAAAATTATTTTTATCTAAGCTACAGCTATATCTTTACTTCAATTAGAGTAACCTTCATGTCTGTAGGTCTTTCACAACCCAAAACGAAGCACAAACAAAATGGCTGATCCCACCTGCTCCTCCCTTTGTTTAAACTGCAGCACCACACTCTGTCACCTTTAAGCTGCTATAGCACCCCTCCGAACAAACGACTGCTGAGCAAAAACCGTAAAAGGTATTAGAAAAATTCTTTCAGTGAAAGAAACATCTATCCTTTGTCTCAGACTGGGGTAACCTTCATGTCTGTAGGTCTTTCACAACCCAAAACGAAGCACAAACAAAATGGCTGATCCCACCTGCTCCTCCCTTTGTTTAAACTGCAGCACCACACTCTGTCATCTTTAAGCTGCTATAGCACCCCTCCGAACAAACGACTGCTGAGTAAAAACCGTAAAAGGTATCTGAAAAATTATTTTTATCTAAGCTAAAGCTATATCTTGTCTTCAATTGGAGTAACTTTCATGGCTGTAGGTCATCTACAACCTGAATGGGAAGAGAAAGAATAAGAAAAACGGGTCCTCAGTCCTTAGCTTCTAACTGAGCTAGCTGCAGCAACACACATTCACTCACCTTTAAGCTGCTAAAGCCCCCCTCCGAACAAATGACTGAATGTATGCCAACACAGTGAAGCGCTGTTTTTTATGCTGTTTTTTTCCTCTCCCCATTCATTTCCTATGGGAATTTTTTGCGACGTTTTCGCTAATAATTCGCAAACCTTCGGACTAATGAGAAAGTTTTATACAAGCACGCATCGCCCCATTGGTCTCTACGCGTGTGCCAACTTTGGGCCCGATCCGACGAATGGTGCGTGACTAGTTACGCGCCGAAGTTTTTGGTGGCGAGGAGAACTATAAGCTATAATAAAAATAATACGCGGAATAAATATGTGAGATAGTAGTAGGTGGGCCATGCCTTCGGCATGTGGCCCCCCTAATAATACGCGGAATAAATATGTGAGATAGTAGTAGGTGGGCCATGCCTTCGGCATGTGGCCCCCCTAAAAATACGCGGAATAAATATGTGAGATAGTAGTAGGTGGGCCATGCCTTCGGCATGTGGCCCCCCTAATAATACGCGGAATAAATATGTGAGATAGTAGTAGGTGGGCCATGCCTTCGGCATGTGGCCCCCCTAATTAGATTTCCTTCAAACCAGTAATTAATTCCTGGATGTTTAGGAGCTTCAACTAGAACAGAGAAGCCCAATTTAAAACCTGTTTTAGGCGATATGTTTAACCTTTAAGGGTCCTCTTAGTCCTGGGTGAAAACAGGATATTTCTCATTTTTGGTTGATTTTACTTCTGAAATAATGTGACTTTTTTTGTGACAACTTGAATCAACTAACACTTCAGTTTATGATATTTTTAAGATCTCTATTGATCCCCTTTAGAAGATTAGCGTCTGGACCGCGGAACCGCTTTTAATGGATTTAAATTATGGTGTTTTTTTTTCTATAAATGAAAGAAAAATGTGAATAAAATAAAAAGAAAAGTGGTGAGAAGAAGTTTTCTGTGTTGATCCTCTCCAGGGCTTTCCCCCGACCTCCAGTCCATGGAGCAGGTGAGAAGGGTGATGCGTCCCACCGACGTTCCCGACCAGGGCCTCCTCTGCGACCTGCTGTGGGCCGACCCGGACAAGGACGTGCTGGGCTGGGGCGAGAATGACCGCGGCGTCTCCTTCACCTTCGGTGCAGATGTGGTCACAAAGTTCCTCCACAGACATGATATGGACCTGATTTGTCGAGCCCATCAGGTACATGAGATAATTAGGAAAGTTAGTTGTCGTTAAAAGGGCAAACTATTCGGTTTAAAAGAATATTTCTAGTTTAATAGTTTGTTTTTACTGTAAGGTGTGTTCAGCTTGATACAGGCTGCAGTTTTATCACCTCCTTTTCAAAAAGTAGGTTATTATGGGCCACTTATATGGTTCCTATCTATAACCTTTGGTCGGGAGGGTTTTTGTGAGAACTTCCTCTTTGAACTCACAGCAAGCCTGTCGATTACATAATGGTTTTGTGTGAGTGGAAGTGGAGCAGGTGGAAGTCCCTTCATAACAATAGGAGAGAAAGCTGAAGCTCATTTGGACCAGCATTAATGTTGGCTCATGTTTTTATTGAGGTTAGACACTTTTCCTTCATTTTTCCATCTAAATGACTACGATTTCAAAAGCTCTGATTTCCTTTCATTTCGATGCTTCAGGCTGTATAAAAGTCACCCCTTCCTAACTCTGTTCCAGGCCCTGCTGCACAATAGATTTCAGATCGATCATGATGACGATCAGAATAATTAAATGTTTTAGAAGGTGGTTAAGTCTGCGGAAACCACATTATTTTAGTGGTAAAACTGATACTGAACAAAGCAATATTTTCAGTCAAATCTTCATATAAAAAGGAAAAGTAATCACTTTCTTCCTAACACCTTTATTCCTTCAAAACCAAAACATATAAAGACATTAAAACATTGTTATTATGGTCAGCCGTATTCATACCTAACCTTCACCAGGATTATCCTAATTTTTCCTACTTTCATGCTATTCTACAACCGAATGATCAGACAGAAACTCACCAAGTTGATGCTTTCTTTTAAAGAAAAAATGGGAATAGAAAAGGCCGAGTATCTGACAGAGTTAACTCATTTTATAATTTTTTATATCAGCAGATTTTTATGCTTTTCCCACAGTTCTATTTGTTTTAGTGCTATTTAAGAGGCTGTGATAAACCCCTCTGTAAAAGCCAGTATAATATGTATGACTGCACATTTGTATCACAAAAGGCAACTTTAGTAAAAGGTCAGAAAAGGATGTCATAAGCAGTAATTCTTTAAAACAAATATGCAACTTTAAGGTTTTAAACTGACTGTATGTATCGAATTAAAGACAAAGGCCCTTAAAGGGGTAAACGTTTCTTCTGTTCAAGAGATTTTTTACTTAAATTTGTTATATAAATGGACTGAATGCATCATTCTCTATGGATCAGGCCCATTTTTACAGATGCTGGTAGGCGTGGAACGGTTCACAAAATCCACGGCTCGGTTCACGGTTCCGTGGTTACGGGGTTCGGTTTGGTTCGTTATATGTTGATTGTTAGGAAAATCTATTATGTCTTGTATAGTACAACACGAGTTACACAATGCTTGCACACTGTTGCACTTTTATCCACAACTTTCTTTCCGCCGTCATCGTAGGTCACTCTAAATGCAAAGTTGTCCCATACAGCAGACCTATAAAGTGCTGCTGGCGCGTCTTCCAACTCCTGTTCTTTCCCACTCGCCATACCCACACAATTCTCCACAACAACTGATTTTTTTTTTGCTACTCTGCTTCGCTTCTTCTTCTTGTTTACTACTGGTGGTTGGCTTTGGTCGCAGTACCGCCACCTTCTGCTTTGGCGTGTACACGCTTTGCCTATGAGAAAAAGGAGCAGCGCATGAACCGAACGCAACACGCTAATCGAACCGAACGGTTCCGACAGTTTTCATAAACTGTTCCATTCCTAGATGCTGGTATTAATATTTGATCACTCTCTCTCTAGGTGTTAGAGCCTATTAGATTCTGTATTGCTCTATAACAACGGAAATGACCAGAACTGATGCTACTCCTTTTTTTCATACAATTCATAATTTAGTGTGAAAATCAAATTTTTCTTCTTTTTTGATTAGTAAACAATGAAGCGTTGAATCATGTAAACAGTTAATCTGCTGCCTAGTCTAATACAGGCTAACAACCTGGATAATTCATTTAACCATTCTTAAATAATGATGATAAAATATTTCAGCGTAGAAGGGCTAGAATGCTGTTTTTATAATCTTTTAGCAACCTTCCCATTGTGTCGCCTTAAAGCGTGAGGCTCCATCATGCAGACTTTCTGTGGAACCAATGTGATTCTTAGAGAGTTAAATCCTGTTATTATCACAGATGATTTGTTGTGTCTCTGCATCTTGTAGGAATATAGTATCTCTGTGAAATATTTTAACCACTTCCTGAATAAGGAAGGTTTATTTTAAGGGAGAGAAATTTGCTGTTGGACACATTTGGACTAAATTATTGTTTGTGTTTTCATTTTCTGACCGCCCTCCTTTATGCTCATTTAAAACGTTCTGCTGCTTTGATGTTTTTGTTTTTCCAGGTTGACTCTTGTTCCACAAAAACAAAGCTGTGACCCTCTCCTTTGTGTGTTTTCAGGTGGTTGAGGACGGATATGAGTTCTTTGCTAAGAGACAGCTGGTGACGCTGTTTTCAGCCCCAAACTACTGCGGGGAGTTTGACAACGCCGGGGCCATGATGAGCGTAGACGAGACCCTCATGTGTTCATTCCAGGTAATCATTTGACCTGCCGCTCTTGGTAAATGACTCGAATTGTTGGTTTTAATGTTTTGCCGATGTCTTCCTGTAACCAGATCCTGAAACCTGCAGATAAGAAGCTGTTCTACGGCGGCGGGGGCGGCATGGGCTCCGGCCGCCCAGTCACCCCTCCCAGGAAAGCTAAGAAATGACAGCCGTAGTCTGCTTTTTGTCCTCCGGCCCATCCCTCCTGCCCTCTCTACCTCTCTTCTCCTTTCTTTCACCAAACAGCCAGAAATGAAACCTATACCCAGGGCTTTTTTTTTTTTCCTTTTTTATCTGTACTTCTTAAACATTTAATGTAACGAATTGTCTGAGTGGGTGCGTGCGTGCGCGGACTATAAACTTGTCTCGTCTGCAGGTGAGCATTAAAAATCGCATGTAGATTTTTGCAAAAAATATTGAAAGGTTTATACTTTCCCCTCGCTCTGACCACTCTTCCAGTGGCCACGTTGAAACCACAGGGTCTGTCTCTAAGGTAATTGGACTGAAAAAGCAGGGTTTTAAAGACAATGGCAGCTTGCTGTCATGGCTGCTTTGGCAGCCAAACTGCCTGCAGGCGCCGCGCATACTTGCAGAGAATAAGAGGGGGGGAGGCGTGTTTTTGTTTTCCCTGTTTCTGTACTGTAAAATCTCAAACACAGGTGTGCGTGTGGGTCTGCTGTGTCTTGCCGAGTTTGCTGTAATGTCTCATTATCTCTCGCCGAGGAGGAGTTGCATCATTTCCAAGCAAGCACATGCTTACACACACGCAAACTCAAACGACTCGTCAGATTCATATGAGCCAGAGCTGTAAAAAAAAAAAAAAAAAAAAACCCCATACAGTTTAGGTTTGTACAGATTTGATTACTTGAAAGAGATTTTTTGTGAATTCGTTTTGTAGTCTTTCATCAAGTTGACCAATAAACCGAGAATCTGAGCTGCCATGTGTCCTCCTTGTGTTTTTCTGTGTAATGATCCTATTGTCATATTTTACCTCCAGAGGAACAGCTGACAGAGCAGCCTTCAATAACCTGCTGTCCGAAAATAACTAGAATAATTAAGATAGTATATGATATGATTTAGGGTTGATTGGGAGGCATCTTGCAATCAGAAGGTTAGATATCACCCTAATATGCCCCTGGGCAAGTTGCATAGGGATTCAGTGTTTTTGCCTTTAGCTGGGCGATTATAGCCCAAATCTAACGTTCTTTAGGAGGCCAGTATCACAAGAAAACATCCACATTTATTCTATCTTTTAAAAAAAAGTACAAAACCTGATCTAGTTCAGTGGAGTACACCTTTAATAGTTTAAGCATTTCATTTAAATTGAGCATTTCTTCCTGATTTAACACAAGCTGAATGTGAATTAAACTCAGCTGTGAGGGTTTGTTAATTGTCTCCGCCTTCTAACTGAAGCCAGTTTTAGCAAACAAGCCAAACATTTCATTGTCCGAAGGACTGTATGAGAAGTTCAAAATACTTTGAGGACAGAAACTAATGCATTGATGAAATATTTTTTCCATAGTTATTGAACAAAAAAAAAAATCCTCAGAGAAGCTGCCAAGAGGCTTGCATCCCTTTAAGCCCTATAGGGATGAATGTGAAGAAGCGGTTGGATTCCACATGTAAAAACATCTGGTTCTATACACCTGAACTAAGAGGCTTCCAACACAGAAAACTTTTTGTCATCTAGACTAGTGATTCGCAGCCGGGGATACTCATACCCCTAGTGGTCCATGAGTGCAATCCAAGGAGTTCATGACAGTATTTTATTTCTTAGATAGTAAAATAAAATAGGGCTTTGATCTGTTCTGCTTTTTGAGGACCCAACTGAAAAATTAAACAAGCTTTTATCAACAAAAAAGTAAGTTTTTCTTATATGTTTGAGTTCACCTTCAGCTGTGACACATCAAAACCAAGCAGAGGAACAGGCTGGATGTAGAGAACAGACTGGGATCAGCTGTTTTTAACACTGAGCTATTAGAGTTCATCTAACCAGCTGGTTTGTCATGATGAAAACAAAGTAAAACTAATTAAGTCAGTCTATTATTTTTGTTCCCAATTCATCAAGTTTGAATTTGATTATAAGGGAGTTACTCATAGGAGCTCCAGTTTTGTAAATACAGTTTATCATTTGTATTTATTTAGATTCCTTACAAGCAACATTCTTTGTTTTTTGTTTGTTTTTTTTGCGATGGAAAGTATAAAAGGTATAACATCAAGATCAAGTAAAATAGTTTTTATTTTATAATCAATTATTTTGCGTTCCACTTTTGGACAATCAAAAACTTTGACCGAAAGCAGTACTCATGTAAGATAAAATGCCCAAAGGAGTAAACGAGTCTATTAAAGTTTGCAAATGCTGAACTAGACCCTGGTAAGATCTCTAAAGACTTTCTTGAAGGGTTATCGGTAAAAATCTGACCAAATTCAACCTGATCGCTGCTTCACAATTCCCAAATTTAGTTAATGGTGTCTCAACCGTGAAATACGGTAGAGACAGCATCATAGTTTGGGTTGGCTTTTCAATAAATACCAATAAAAAATTACCCAAATCTTTCCTGTGTCATTTAGCTTTTTTTTTGGGGGGGGTTTTTTTTTAGCATTAGTATGAGTCCAAGGATTGATCCAAATCAACAAATAACCCAAAACTAAATGTGAGAGAAAATCTGAGGGGACCCATTAAAAAAAAGGTTGTAGATGTGAGGTTTCCTTCTACGGTGAACATAAGCAAAATAGAAATTTCGGGGCCCTCTGTTTCTGCCAATAATATGGATTCCTGCATCAACAGTTGGATAATCGGATCACTGACCTACCATAAACCCACTGATGTTTGGTTTCTGGCAGTGTTGTTTAAGCTCTCCTATTTCCATGTATCATCTCGTGTTACTAGTACATTAGTAGGCAGTTCATATACGGCAAAAGTCAGGTGGTTTATACTTTTTGGTTCCAACAGCAAACAAGCAAAATAGCTCTGATTAAAGCAAATAATAAATGAATTTGCACAAAAATAAAGATAATTGAATAAAAAACACACAAAGCATGTTCTAACATGAGAAATTACATTTTAAATTCAGTTATAAGCTATTAAAATGATTTAAATGTATGTTACTATTTGGAAAATCTTACATTTGACCTTTTTATGTTACAATGGTCGTCCTCAGTAATCCACGCGCTCCTTAAAACCTGCGTTTCTCCACAAAGTCACAACATCACTAAGATCTGAACAAATTTGTTATCAGTACACAGCTCCCTCACTTGAGCATTCTTCCTCCATGGAAGATGTCAGGTAGTTCTTGATCACAGTCACAGAGAGAGTTCCTCAGAGCTAACAAAGGATCTGGGTAGAACTCAGATCTCATTTTAAAAGGGAAGTGAGTAAATTAGTTAATCTGTGCACTAGAGTGTCTGAAAGACTTTAAATCCCAAAGCCAGTGCACTTTGATCAATATCAGACTGTTCTCCGAAGTTGGATTTGTGTTGGAGACGTTTACCCCGATCCTTCCTCATCGGTGTGCCAATCTGGCTGTAATTTCATCTATAAGTGATTATTTCCACATGATTAAAGATATGTTGATATAAAACAGAGAAATAGTTATATGGACCAAAAAAACGTTGTTCCTTAATCCCTCTGAGCTGTTGCTTAGTTCCCTTATGCATTGGGTCGGCCTTGTTCTTGCTCAATTATTAACCTTTTTTTTGTTTAAATCTTTTATTTTAACAGTTCTTTTTTGGTTCAGTTTGTACAATATGTGCCTTACATTAAAAGTGCAACAATAGTTTATATCTGAGTTTTCAATAAAGCAAAAAAAAAAAAAAAAGGCCTTTAAAGTTTTATGATAAAATGTGAAAGGTTGGAATAGGCAAGGCAAGTTTATTTGTTTATTTACATGAATTAGATGATAGAATAAAAGAAATTAAAAGCAAATAAAGATTAAAAAAAAAACATGTAAAACAAATAGGACAGTTAAAGAATAAAGGTGTTTATTATGTTAGAAGTAATATGGAAAGTTTTTATATATAATCACTGTTTTTGTTTTTAGTAGCAAATGTGAGCAGCTGTTATGTTATTACTGCTACATAAAAGAACCAAACAAACACTTTATATTTGTTCTTAAAGTCTTGAGGGTCCTTATTCTGTACCCATTAATATAAAAGATGCTTTCCAGTTTTTGTTTTTTTGTCTCATAATACTATGTCACATTTATCCATTTATTTTTCCCATATTAAAC
This sequence comes from Cyprinodon tularosa, assembly GCF_016077235.1. NCBI lineage: Eukaryota > Metazoa > Chordata > Actinopteri > Cyprinodontiformes > Cyprinodontidae > Cyprinodon > Cyprinodon tularosa. The sequence continues at coordinate 9,022 of NW_024038086.1, forward strand.
TGAAGTAGTGTATTTGGAGCCCATTATGTATTTAGTGATATGCATATTTGCATCCACAAGGGGGCGGTGTTGTGAATGAATTCCTTCCACTCCTGCCAGAATGTCAGAAACAAACATTTATCATATCTAAAGAAATAAAAAAAAAAGTTTTCTTTTAGTTACATGTCAATAAAATATCACCACTTTAATTCATTGCAAACATGTAAAAAAAATACTTTAAATAGATCATTAAAATCTCAAAGTATTTTTTTAATTAGAGATAATACTTGAGTTCGATGCATCAGTTTCATGAAAAACTACAGACCCTTCTATATTTAATACCATTTAAATATGTCTTGTGTCCTTCTTTGGCATTTCTCCGGCTCTTTTTGCATTCATTCGTCTTCCTGTCATCAACGCCCCCAGTCAAGACGCCCTGTCTGTCACTCTGCCTTCCTTATACAGGAACAGGAGAGGTGAGGGGCAAAGCCTACTACTAGAGTAAGGGGGGTCTTATAGAAAGGTCATGAACTCTTTACCTTTCCTTTAATCTTCATGAGGATATCTAATAAGTCTAATGAATTTGTTTCTGACCTTTCTTATTTCAGTTGTAGTTGAATAATTCAAAGGCATCAAACTTCCTCCAGTTTTTCCCATTCTTTCATATTTTATATGAGGAAATTAGCTGCACGCTTCTGAACGGTGGCGTGAATATAAAGCTGAAAGTTGGTTTTGCAGGCGAAAAACTTAACCTACTTTATTGGAAACGCCTCTTTAATCCTGTGCACTTAAACACAAGATGACCGATGATCAGCCTTGCTGCTGAATTTATAGTAAGCTGCACTCTTTTTTAAAGAGGTGTTTGAGGTCAGAATCCTGACCTTGACCCTAATATGTCTATTAAACAGAATTAGATTTAGTGGGAAAAGGAAACCCACGTTTTGTGGATCTTCTACTCCTTTCAGTTACAGCTGTGCCTCCCTGAGTCACTGCCTTGGTTAGGTAAGGTCAGTGGACTCAAAATAGATAAGACATTAAATATGTTTATTTTACAGAGTTCATATTTCAGGTGATACCAAATACTGTACATGCCCATTCACACCGCCTTGCCCAGCTGACACACTGAGCCGGTGTTTAATTTATTACAGCTATTATAAAACTGCAAAAGAATTTGGTTTATGACACTTCTGTAACAGAATGGCATTTATGTAATATAAACCGCCTGTTCCGTGGATGTGTGCGAGTTAAAGCGGACACTGGTGTTCTAATGGACATTAGGATTGAAGACGCTATGCAAAGCAATGTATGAATTCTAACAAAATCTGTTGGAATGATTACTGAAGCAGAAATATCCAGCGAAAAGACATGAAAATAACAATCACATAATTATCGATTTGAAAAAAGCCTCACTAACTTAACCGTTAGTGTACAAAGTATTTTCAGAGTAACCTGGGGATTTAATTGAAATTTCGTTCTTCTAGTTGATGTTTTCCAGATTTGTATCTTAAAATGTTGTGTTCTTTCAAACACTCCAACCAGCAAAACCTTTGACAGGGAAAAAGGCCCACAGCATCATACCTCCTCCACCATACTTAACAGTGGCCATTAAGTGAATTGTGACTACCAGGACTTTTTCGCTGTTGAAAATCTTAGTCATACTCTTATTTGAACAAATCCAATTTAGGATTTAGCGGATTGCACAAGTTTGCATTTGTTATAGCAGGATAGAAAAGGCTTTTTCCTGATATGTAGATCAGATCTAACTGCTGTTATTGACCCTCTTGATTCAGAGAGGCCACTCTTCTGCAAATCTCTTAAACTGAGGAGAGTATTTTTGTTTCTTCCTCACCGTGTGGGTTGGTTCGATGAACATGGCTCATCCTCCACCTTTTATAGGTCACATTTCTGTTTTCTTTCAGCGTTTTATTATCTCTTTCAGTGAACATGATCTTAACATGAAACTTATTGAAAACCACATGCTCCTGTTTAGACTATTTTTAGCTTAGCCAAACAACTATATCCTTCCCCGAGATACTTAGATACTTAGACCCGAGATAGTTTTCACTGCAGGCTCTTAGGGGCGACAATGCACTGGCTTAACATCTGCCCAAAACCAAACCAGGAACCAAACCTAGAATAATGTGAATCATCAGCAGAAAATCTTAAACCCTGCAGAAGTCTTTTTTTTTTTTTTTTTTGCTTTTTCTTCTTCTAATCATGATGGAAACTATTACCTTTACGCCTCTGTATGTTTGGCGCCTCCTTCTCACCAGGATTATTGTTATTATCAAACCAGTTTGTTCTCAGGTTGCGAGTGGAAATCTGCAATATCCTGATAGAGGACCTTAGTGAACGTATTTATCACACAGACTCTGCAGACAGAGGACTGAATTCTGCATTATTAAAAGCATTTTTCCAGAAAAAACATGTTCTCCTGTCATTCCCATGTTAAATTATAGCTATGTGAAACAGTCAACTGTGTCACCTCTTAAATATACCCCAGTTAAACAGTTAACATAAAGATTATAAAACACACAGTTACATTTAGTTCCTATTATCTGTGTCGATTTATAATATTTAAAATGAGTACAGTTATATTGTCACGTTGGGGTAAGGTTAGGAAAATGATGCTACACTTCAGAGTCCCATTACAGAGTTTTACTAATGTTTTGGTTCATATTTTCAAACTAATTTAGCTGATATTTCCCTTGTTACATGAAAAAGTTGGATTTTTCTGATGTAAAAATTCCCGCTCTGTAAAATATTCTCCTTTGCTCTGTAAATTTCAATAGGAGCTGTGAGGTATTCAGCTCACCTCGGCTGTCCCAGTAGAACACCTCAGTTCCTAAAACGAATGCAACTTGCCACTAAAAAATGCAAAGCAAGCCAAGTAAGAGACACTCTATTAAAATGAAGGCCACTTTTGATCAACAGGCTCACTTTCCCTCCTCATCTCCCTTGTGGCTTATATAGTACATCCCTGAGTGCTTGGAATGGTGCGAACAACAAGAAACTCTTTAGCCCAAGTGGACATGGATAACACAGTGGAGTTTAAATGTGGGCCAACATCCGATTTCTCCATATACTTGTAAGTTCAACTCATTGAGCCTTAGCCAGGGAGAGGAGCAGACATTCTTATATAAAAACGCAGCAAAGCTGTTGTGGTGCCTCTGCCGGCCGCACACTGTCACCTTCTCTATTTATATCTGCAGAGGAATTCTGGATTCAGAGGCTCAGCTGCCACTTCTATTATTACTATTAGCTAATACTGTAACAAGTACCTTGGTAAAACCAACTTTATGGCTTTTTTATTCCCAGCTCCATATCACAGCACTAATTATGTCTTCACTCTTAGTCAAATGGTGCTTAAATCTGGTCCCTTTGGAAGCCTTTTAACAAACTTTGCATTTATCAAAACAATAAATAAATTACAAGAAAATCAATTTAGAAATCAGGTCTGCTTTTATATTTTTGTAAAGTATTAGAAACCAATCCACAGTGCAGCGTTCTTCAGATAATATATGTTGGCTCTGTCTTATAGTGACACCCGGTTGACTCTCAATTTGCCTTAAGCGTGCAAGTCAGCAGAGACAGACTTAGTTGTATAAGATGAGTACAGCTGCACTGCAGCAATGCTCAACACTTGTAAAGAGCTGAGAACATGCACATAGCTCAGAAATGAAAGGGAGGGAGGAACAGGCTGGGAAGGCTAGGGGGGCACACGGTGATCCCTCAGCCCGGCACAAGGGCGTGGCTTGTTAACAGCCCAACGGGGGCCAATGGGGATGGGTGTCCCAGTTCGCAGGGTCTGCAGGAGACCCTGTGTGCACGGGCTACTCACACTTCAGCGACAGACAGAGGCGGAAGATGGAGGGGAGCACAGGAGAAACCTTATCCTTCTGGGATATTGAGTTAAATGTCACTGCTATGCCCTGAGGGAGACACTGACAGGCCGCCCCCTTTCACGGCCCCCGAAATCTCAGAGGTCATAGTGGCTGGACGACAGCTGGGGCCCCGAAGAACTGAAACAGAGATGGTACACTGCAGGAGCGGAACAGATATAAAATGTTTCAGCTCGTCTGGGAACAAAAAGTTTCGAGAGACTGTACCCTCAGCCAAAAGTTTGACTTGTTGATGTTGAATAAATGCGTAATATTTTTTCAACATATATAGATGTTTCCAATCAAATCCTTTTAAAAATTGATCATTATTCAGTTTTCAACTTTAGATAGTTGTAGTTATTTTTGTCTAATAAATGTCAAATTGTTAAAAAAATATATACTTCTCGTCACTTTTTTCAAATTCAGAAGTTCACATATAGGTTACTTAATAGTACATCATGATAAATCTCTGACATGTTTATTTGAGGTGAAGAGAGGCACATGATCTGTTGTATTTTAAGGCCACACCTCACATAAATACAGTGTTCCTTGTGTGACATCATAAGAAAATAGAAAACAATAATTTGTCAAGATCCCAGTAATAAATGTTTTAATACTCGCAATATCAGATACAATTTCCAGATACCTGAAGCTTCAATGTTGATCTGTTCAAATGATTTTATGGAAGAGCAACAATATCCAGCCATTTTACTGCTAAGAAAACATGTTCTGCTTTGCAGAGGTTAAGTTCTATAGTGACATGAGTTAAAGGAAACTGTCAGAAGCCATTTCTCCCAAATTAATACAGAACAGATTTAAGTTTGTGGTTACACACAACAACAGACATAACAGGAAAAAAATAAAAATAATATGTACGCATTTGATTAGATTGCCTTGCTAGTTTGGGTTTAAAAATGGTTAGGTTTTCATAGCAGTGTACTAACTTAGAAGCAGTGGTGGCAGCATCATGATGTGGTTTGGGGGTGCTTTGATGCTGGAGGACCTGGTGCACTTCGCAAATTATATGCTATGGTGCATAAGTTCTATTTTAGGGAAACTTGAGGAGTGGTTACAGCAGATCCCTGGATATACATCAGACACCTCGGTCCAGGAAAGTGCAATTATAGGAACAGCAAAGTTACTATATCTAAATCTATATATATTTATATATATATATATATATATATATATATATATATATATATATATATATATATATATATATATATATATATATATATATATATATATATAAATATATATATATATATATATATATATATATATATATATATATATATATATATATATATATATATATATATATATATATATATATATATATATAAATATATATATATATATATATATATATATATACATCTGTCTCTATATATGGAGGGGTTTATGTGGGTGTGTTTCTATTCTTTTCCCCTTTTTTTCAAGGCGAGGCAAATTTATTAGTATTGCACGATTAAGTACATGGACAATTCAAAGTGCCTTACATGGATTAGATAATAAAATATAAGAAAAATAAAAGCAAGGTAAAAAAAAAACAAGATAAAGAAAATACAACAGTTGTTACCTTAAAGTAATACTCCAGGTAGTGGTTTAACTTCTACAATTAAAGACAGCTCTAAACAAATGGGTTTTTAACTTTGACTCAAAGAACTTAGACTTTCAGCATTTTTAAAGTCTTCATGGAGTTTGTTCTAGATCAGCGGAGCATAGGAACTAAATGCTGCTTCTCCATGTTTAGTTCTAGTTCTGGGAGAACAAAGTAGATTGGAACAAGTACACCTGAGTGGTCTGGGAGGTTGCTAAACTGACAACAAGTCTATTATGTATTGAGGCGATGACCCATTCAGGGATTTATAGAGAGAAGGATTTTAAAGTCTATTCTCTGAGCTGCAGGAAGCCAGTGGAAAGACTTCATTACCAGGCTAATGTGCTCGAATTTCTTAGTTCTAGTGAGAACACGGGCAGCAGCTTTTTGGATCAGCTGCAGCTGTCTGATGGACTTTTTTGGCAAACCTTTCAGTAATTATGTTTATAATTATAGGTATAATTGTCATTCCCAACTACCCATTAAACAATATTTTTTGGTTTTTATATCAACGTAATAAAAGTGAGTAAATAAATCATGTTTATTTGTAATATTCCTCTGCACTGTACTTTTTTTGAGAATGGATTTGGTCCACTGCAGCAGATGACTTAGCAGGTGGTCACAAGCAGCTGAGCTAAAGCTTGAAAGCTGCCACAAGAAACAATCTTCCTATTTTAGACATTCTCTGAGGAGGACCAGCCTAGGATCATGCTGTGTTACAAATAGAAAAACAGACCTACTGTATGTAGTGTAACTGAAACCCCATGATTATGTTACGTACTGTATGTAACTCCATAAGATGATATGCATCTACAAGTTTATAAATATGTCTTTGCATTGCATAAAGACTTTGTAGAGCAAATATATATTTCTGGGTTACTTTTTGAATAACAAATGTAGAAATCTTGACAAAGTATTGAGGTTAAGGACCCAACAGGAGGAGGCAGGAACAGCCATCCATCGCCAGGGTTGCCTGGAGGCTATCTTCAGCCCGGCAGAGCAAGACGTAGTTTACACCTTGGATGAGCTGCTGATCCATCAAAGGACAAAACAGAAACACCGAGGACAAATAACCATACGAACACACACATCTTGCTAAATGTGGGAAGGATTATATGTTAAGTTCCATTGATTCTCAGTCATTTTCAGTTCTTTCTATGCCCTAACCCTGACAATAACCCTAAATCTAACCATTACCAGTGCTTACCTAACCCTAACTTAACCCAAACTTAATTCACACTTTAGAAAAACAAAGTGAGCACCACTGAAATGTGCTCACTTTGGTACAAATTTGATGCTAAAATTGAAAAAAAGTAGTTCCCTCCATGAAGCCAAAATAGGAGTTTAACTACACACACACCGTAGAGAAATGTAAAGAGACAAAATGACCATACAGCTTTGTTTTTAGAATGTGGGAGAAAATTGGGCAACTTGGAGAGAAAACTGTACATGCACTAAGAAAGTATACTAACTCCATGCAAAAAGAGCTTTATTTCAATGTGGGACATTTTTGGTGCAAGACAATTATGCTGGCAGACTTGAAACGGAAAGTAGAAATTGACAAAGAATGACAAGGGATTGCTGGAGGGGAAACAGGCTAGTGATTATAGTGATCAATGGCAATTAGGATGGTAGGGTAACAAAACAGGATAAAAGCCCTGCATATGATAAGATATATGTGGCAAGGTCATAACTGATGTTTTGCCTTTCCCTAATATGGTGGAATTTATCATGCTTGCTAGCCATGCCACTTATATTAACCCTGTTTCATTATTATTTTATGACAATCCCACCACAGTCATTATTTCTATTTAATTATTGTGGGAAACGTCAACATTCACTTTGACCATCCTGAAGATAGAAGCGCAGTAGAATTATGTGGATATCTTAGAAACATAGTTTTTTCCAAAAAACATTAAACTGAGAATGCAGAAATAGGGACATATTTTTGACTTGATAATTTCAAAGGTACTGGTTACCGATGTTGCCCTAGCTCACCGCTTTTTGTTATTTTTTAAAGCCTGATTTATAATCACTTGGTTAGCCAAAGAGACATAATAAGAAAACTCATCTTTATGGATGGTGATAATAAAATCTTTGACCAGATTTACTCCTCTACCTCCACTTTGCCCTCTGAATCGGTTGATGAGCTGGTATGTAACCTTAATTCTAAAACTTAGGACATCCTTGGCTCATTTGCTCCTATTAGAACATTGTTTCTGGGAAGAAAAGGGGTCATTTTTCTTAATAAGTGCATTTCTTCTTGAAATGAGGATATAATTTAGGTACTTTGCCAATGAAACAAGACAATTTACATTTAAAATAAGAAAAATACAATTGTCTTGTCTTATTTCAAGTGCATATTATGTAATTATCTTCTTTTAGTAAATAAAACTCTTTCCATTGGCAAATCATCTTATTTACCTATTCAAATTAAGACTAAATACACTTAATTTAGGAAATATTTTACTTATTTCTAGATTGTTTTTGCAGTGAAGATGATCCTTCTTCTCTGATTTAATCAGCAAAAACATTACCAATGATCATACCTTATTTTGCCAAAGCAGAAAGTGTAAAAAACTCTCCTGTCATTGTAGCACCGGAACTATTCTCTACCAGGGCCTGCAACAAAATGTCTACATTCTTTACTGAAAAAAACAGAAATTAGTGGGGCAGTGTGTAAAGCTATATCAAGCCCACTACCACAGTTTTGTACAACTAAAACTGATCTTGAAAAATTACCAGTTTATCCAAATAATCTTATAAAACTTAGAAGAAATCATACAAAAACAAAGCTCCTCTTCCTGCTGTCTTGTGTTTAAGCTCTCCCTTTATACTGTCATAAGTCAGGTAATAAATATGTCCCTTACATCAAGTGTTTTTACCAGGCCCTAAAAAAAACAGCAAACACTGTTGATAAAGAGCAACATGGACAAACTGCTGCTGCAGAACTACAGGCCCATCTCAACCCTTCCTTTCATCAGTAAGATTGTAGTAAAAGTCTTTTAACCGGTAAACAACTTCTTACAGTGACCAGCTGCTTCAATGTCTTCCAGACAGGAATCAAAGCAAAACTGAAGCACTAATCTTTGTTCCAAAGGACGAGAAATCAAAAAGAGTCAGTACACAGCTCCAGTTAATACAACTAGGAGCGGTCAGGGCAGAGATGGGGGATCTGGAGTCATCAAGTCATCTCTATATCATGTATTTGTTCTGACCAGGTGAGTCCAATCTGCACAGGTTAAACCAGATTGGACTCACCTGGTTCAGTGGGTGGGTAGAACAAATACATGAAAAAGAGATGACTTGTTGACTCCAGGGGCCTGTTTCAGAAAGGAGGTGAAGTGAAAACTCTGAGTTTGTTAACCCTGAAATGAGGGAAACTCTGGGTTTTCTGTTTCAGAAAGGGAGGTAAGTTAAACCTGAGAAAGCAGAGTAAGTCAAGCCCGTTTCTGAAAGAGATGTTACTTATACTCAGAGTCAGTTACCATGGCAATTTACTCTGTGAACCTAACCTGGTCGGGAGCAGGTTTTCTTCAGAAAATCCGGAGTTTATTTTGGTCTCCTCCCCTTTTTTAAAGAGGAAGTGGTGTTTAAACACCTCATTGATTCTTTGGGGACATACAGTATTCATTGCACACATTTCAGTCACGTAGAGCGCATCAAAGGGAATGAAATGGCATGTCCTTTTATGGATGATCCTGTTTGTAAAGCCAGGTAGCTACTCTACTCCCATGATGTGCTCAAGGCTTACCTGCTTGAAGTATGTTTTTATATTTCATTTTCAGCTGCTGCCATGTTCTTTTGATGCCTGTAGGATTGCACCTATCCATGAAAACTAAATTAGGTTTAATAAAATACTGTTCTTCCAGTTTCACCTCTGATATTATAACAGTTGGGTAAGTTACTCTAAAATAGTTCTTAATTACTAACTACAAATTTTATCTTCAACAAGTCTAATTAGATTAATGTATTAATTACTGTCTCTAGAAAGTATTGGTCTAATTACTAATTTGTTTTACTTACTTATTAATTACTTTCTAAATCCCAAATCAACCTCAACAACTTGAACAATAAAAGGAGAGACAAGAAACTGCACCTCTAATGCTTTCAAATAAACAATATTCAATTGCATGAATTAATCTTAAATTGACCAAAGTGTGTAACTAGAGGGAGAAAGTTCAAATCAAAATATACCTTTTAAAATTTGATATTAAATCCACTATTGTTTTATAGTCTTTAATTTAATTACAGTATTTATATGACTTAAGTAACTTAATTCATTACACCCAACACTGTATAAAAGTAATTAAAATGTAAACTTATGCATTGACTTGAGCAGCTATTTTCACCCAAGCTAACTCTCTCTCCTTCGCCGCTGCAGCCGTGTTGCTTTTTAAAAAAAATACATGTTCAAATTCGGCATATGCTTGCATAAGCACATCCAGTTCTGCTGGTGAGAAATATGCACACCTTTTTTTGTCTGACGCTGTTGCCATGGTGAGTCGTAATATCTGTGCTCCATTGATAATGGCTTTTTATAGTTGTGGTGCACGCGCTTAACTCAGAGTCAGTCAATTTAGAGTTGATTGAACTAACTCATTTCAGCTGTTCTGAAACCCAAAACTCAGAGTTTCCAATCTCAGGATAAGTCAACTCAGAGTTCAAGTTTTAACTCAGAGTTGGTTGAACTTCCTTATTGAAACAGGCCCCAGATCCCCCATCTCTGCGCCAGGGTCTAACTTTAAATGCGGTGTCTTTTGCGTCCCCACTTTATTTTCTGTAAATATAAAGATTTTTTTAATATACATATTTCTTATGAAATCCAAACTATGGTTTATTATATAGTCAAGGACATGAGTCCTACTTTTCTGCAGGTTGTTTTTAAAAATATTTTGATGTTTTTTGTTATTTTGCCTTTTCCCAAGTGCAGTTTTCACTATTTCATTAGCAAAAGCAAAAAAAGCAAACAAGCAAAAATAGATTATTTAAAATCAAAATCGTTTTATTTTATTTCATTTTTATTTTTATTGTTCAAAATTGTCCGTTTCCACTGTCCACTGTGTTGACCTAGGTTACTGTCCATTTAAATAAGCTCCACCCACTTTTCATTGACTTTACCTTCTGATTTGATATCGCACCAGATGAGGGAAATTCGGTTCTGGTAAAAGTTCTAACTTTTCATGTGTTAAAAAAGGTTGTTTTTTTTAGCCGTTTTATGAAGTAAATTTAGTGTGGTCAATCTAATGGTGTCCAATGTGCTGACCCTGTTTTGTTAAGAAAACAATCAAATTATCATGTAAAAATGTACATTTTTCATCAACTGTCAATATCTTGCTAGCTACAATGCTAATTCAAGCTAGAGTAATAGCTATTTTATTGTAAAACGTCCACCGTTAGTATCCGTTATGTTAAAAACGTATTTGGTTGCCATGGCGGACACCTACTTAACACAGAGGACAGATGTATACAATCAAGGACTGATTGTATTGGATAATACATGTGTGTAATTTTCCTTGTCCTGGACATTTTAACAAATTAAAAAGCAATTACTGAAGTATTATGTCTAGTAGCTCTTCTATGGAAGAGGATTAGGGCCACTGGAAAAAAATAAAAAAGTTTTTAAATATTTCAGTTAATATGGGAAAAATGCCATTTTCTCACAATTCTGGCTTTTTTCAGAATTCAGATTTTTTTTCCCCTCACAATTCTGTCTTTTTTCTCAGAATTCTTGAATTTTTTTCTCACAATTCTGGCTTCTTTTTCAGAATTCTGACTTTTTTCCACACAATTCTGACTTTAATCTCAGAATTCTGACTTTTTTTTCCCAATTCTGACTTTAATCTCACAATTCTGACTTTATTCTCAGAATTCTGGCTTTTTTTCTCAGTTTCTTCTCTCAGTTTAATTAATTTGGTGCTATACTCTGATTACTAAGTGTTCCTTTAATTTTTTTAAGTAGTGTATATAAGAGGCCTGTACTTTAATATTTTCAAACCATGTATAATTTTCTTTCACTTGAAAATAATGTGCTGATGAGTTTAGTTTTTTTTTACATAAATATTTCCAAACAAGCATTCAAGTGTCAGTGTGTGGATATAACATTATGGATAGTTTTAAAAACGTCTACTACCTGCAAGTACTTTACAGGGACTTGTACCTGTTATTATTAGCAGTGCTCCATGAGAAGCTATAGCTCTTAAAACAGCAGCAAACAATCTAATCTTTAAGTTCTATCATGCTTCTTCCCATTCTCAAATTGAGTTTTTATCATGAGGACCAACTCATGTAGTTTTGTGGAGTACACCAATTTCACCACAAGAGGCCCTTGTCTGACATGGGATGGCAGTTAATTGGGCATAATCAACACAGGCAATGCAATACACCCTCATCCCCCCACCCCCCAGACACTCTCCCTTCCTCATAAAAAAACAAATAAATACATAAAACTTGATCCTGGGGTATAAGCTAGTGGAGCTGCTCCTCAGTGCTGTGAAATCTTGACTCTGGCTATCCATGTGGCATTCATGTCCCCTGACGATAGTTCCTCCACTACACTTTTTCATATCTCCACTATGTCAAAATTAACCGGGTTGAATCTAAGCTCGGGCATCTTGGTGAGTTTGAGGATGTTTGTAAAAATATTTGGTGAATGGAGATCTGACAGAGTTCTTGGACTTTAAAGATTAGGATTTTTTCTGCCCCAACCATGCCAGCTTCCCCACCCGCCCAGAGTTAGAGCATGTCTTCTGGTGCCCTATGTACACCAGTTTGGCCATGGTCCTCAGCAGAAACCAGTTGATCCGTCACTCAAGGTTCCCCGCACCCCACAGCCCTCTTCCTCCAATCCACCCACCCTTTCATGATCTCCCATCTTTGCTCTCTCACCTTCTCCCTTCCTCTTATTCCACTGACCATGCATGTTCCAAAAACAGGTCTCATTTTCATTTGCAACACCCCCTCCCTTTGCAGGTCCTGCTCCACCAGCGTTCTCCAGCATTAACTCCTACTTCACAAATCCAATTCTTGTACCCCCCCCAGTTCCTGTCCAACTCCATCGTCTCACCTCCTCATTGCTCCACCTCAAACCCCACCCTTTAACCCCCCCAACCACCACCACCAGGAATTTAGAGGCATGCATCAGTGGGATGTTCCTCCCATCTGAGCCCTTTTGGGGTATAAAACCCTTGGCCTGTACGTACCCATTCGCTCTTTCTGTCAGTCCAGCACTCCTGGTTTTGAGGGTGCCACACTTCTGAGGGTGGTGGACCAAGGGTTGAAAACTTAAGAAACAACAAAAGCACAGCAACAGGAGAAAAAGAGCGCGGATAGGCACGGCTAGTCTATCCAGTGAGGATGGAGAATGCACACGCAAAGTCGACGGCAGAATGCCTGGCTTACTTCGGGGTGAATGAGAACATCGGCCTCTCTCCCGACCAGGTCAAGAAGAGCCAGGAAAAATATGGCTTCAATGGTGAGAGCCCAGTCATTGGGAATCAAGGGGATTGGCATTTATTCCATGCAGAAAACCGTATCGTTTTGATGCTCAGTGTTTAGACTCAGAATGTACCACAAGGCCTTTTCCTATGAGTTTTCAGTTGGGTCAACACCAGCATAGATCTTTGAAAACTCTGGTTGGGCAGACTCTGCTTTAGAGTGGCCCCGCAACAGCTGATAAAATGTAGAGGTACCGAGATGCAGAGACTTTGACGGCTGTGAGAAGCTATTTAAAGAGAGCCAAAGAAGATGGCTGTAGAGCGAGAGAGACAGGTGATGGCTCAAGAAACATCCTGGATGATATATGGATAGGCTCAAACAGCAGATAATTTTAGGGTTGGCAATAGCAACAGGGCCTAAGAAGGCTTTTGGCTGATCAATAAGTATTGGAATGACTGAAATGATAGGGTCTTTTCTGCATGAAAAATACAGTTTTTACTGCAATGTTGTCTGTAAATCTCCCAATGAATGATCTTTTATTACAAGAAGGCTAAATAACTATTAGTAACACAGTGTTTAGGGTTGTTAACTAAAGTTGTTCTGTAAATGTTCTCCAAAGGAAGCAATATAAAAAAAAAAAAAAATCTTTATATTTTGGTTAACTTATGCTGATAATTTTTCTCTGTTTTTTGAAAACATGCATCTCCAAAGGATGTCTACTAATTCATGTATTTACATGTCTCCCTCTGTCCCTGCCTTTGTCACCATGCCCAATGTTTGATCTTCAGAGCTGCCTGCTGAGGAGGGTAAGTGTCCACTCCAGTATCTTCTCAACATAAGGGCTCATGCAGGATTTGTATTGCGTAATCCCATTCAACAATGACATCACAGTCATAGCTGGAAGATGTCAGTCGATCATTGGCAATGATTTATTACATTCAGTCACCAGCAATCATATTGTATCCTGTGGAAACAGTAAACTGTCATCCAATGTTTATCACCTTAATGTCTTTGTGTCTCAGGCAAGAGCGTCTGGGAGCTGATCATTGAGCAGTTTGAGGACTTGCTCGTCAGGATCTTGCTGCTGGCTGCATGCATCTCTTTTGTAAGTTAATGAATGTTACTATCGTCATTTATGACCTGTATCTGCTACATTAATTCAAGTTGACCCATTTAAAACAGATGAACAGTGTTATTATTTAAAGGGAGGCAAGCCACAATCTTTATAAAATCCAGATGTGTCGATTAAAGGACTTGTGGCTGTTTCTTTCAAGCACATCTCTATATCCCCCCTTCTCCAAGGCCCTCGACCCCTCTATGTATTTTTAAAGACGACAACTTGAGAAGCCACAGTGCAAAGGCACATAGGAGGTGTATTAATTACCCTGCCTAGTTTTCTCCCCTCCTAGGCCAGCTGTCACGATGGCCTTAGAAGGCGAATATTAAGAAGCCAACAGCCAAGGGGCCCGAGAAAGTGTAGTGGGGCTGAGGGGTGAGGGGGTTATTTTAAGAAAGCCCCCAAGCTGAGAGGAGAAACCGAATCCTTCGGGAAAGGTCAGGCGTGAAGGAGGAGATGGAGGGCCTACTCAAGAAGACATCAGGAGAGGAGAGAAGCTATGGGGTTAAAATTAATGACCATTATGTCATCATACAAATTATGTTCCAGATAGATGTTGAAAACAAAAGGTGTGGAAAACATTTGATTCCCCCCTAATCACACACCCCACAGATCACAGTATCATTCACATTAGATCATTATAAACCTTTGATCTTCAAAAAGTTTAATTTCTCTGATTACAGCTCAGTGTAAATATTGAAACAGGAGTTAGTTTGAAGACTTTTGTTCACTCTTTTCTGCCCTGACTCTAGGTGTTGGCCTGGTTTGAGGAAGGCGAGGAGACCGTCACCGCCTTCGTGGAGCCCTTCGTCATTCTTCTCATCCTCATCGCTAATGCTATCGTTGGAGTGTGGCAGGTCAGTGACCCTCGCCCTGGACATTGAGCAATATGTCCATACACATATCCATTTCAGCGATGACAGAAAGTACTCAAGTTTTTGGTTACTCTCTTGCTCCATACCCAGACGGGGTTGCTCAACTGCATTAGACTGAAGCTCAAAATAGCTCAGAGATTAATCAGATTATATTTAAGTTTATTTTTCTGTCTTTTTGCAGATACTATATGTTTACCTTCAAACCATCTTCAAATGTTATTTAGCCACCTGTTCTTTAAGGACACACATGCTTCATCTTGAGAATGCAATAAACTGGACAACATGACAAGGTTTTATTTGCCAATTGTTGATGCATTGACTCAGTATTTTCTTCCCATATGTCTGTCTTTAGGAGCGTAACGCTGAAAGCGCCATCGAGGCCCTCAAGGAGTACGAGCCTGAGATGGGCAAAGTTTACCGTTCTGACAGAAAGAGTGTGCAGAGGATCAAGGCCAGAGAAATTGTCCCAGGAGATATTGTGGAAGTGTCCGGTAAGAGCTGTCTACGAACCTCACTGTGACGTTTATCTAGTACTGGATGATTGCAAAGAATAATTAGTATTGACAGCTCTACAGCACAAAAAGCGTCCCTGCATAGCTTTAAAGTAATCTTTTAATTTTCCAACTTCTTTTGTTCTTACGTAATGTAAAAATGTTTTGGTGTGTCGTAGAATGGGTTCCAACTATATCTGATGGTAAATTTGTGACCGGAGCTACAGATTAGGTGATGGCAAGAGAGCATAATGAAAGAACCATAAAGAATTAGATCTCATCTACACATATACCAGGAAACATGCAGCAAAAAGATGTGCTGCTCAGGACTCATAAGTACTTGTTTTAATTGTTGCAATACAAATAAAAATTTTTCCATAGATTATTTAGAGGGGTGTAAATTAGTTATGAAATGTCAGATTTCTTGATATTAGCACTTTACCTCAGCTTACCTTATATTTTGTTCTATATCTATTCAACTTCCTCTCAGAACTAGGATTTATGGTTAAACTTAAATACTGTGATACATAGCTTCCAGGGTTATGAATAATTTCTGGTTTAAGTGTATTTAGGGAATAAACTATAGGTACAGAATCAGAATGTACAGTATATCTCTGTTGAAAACTCATGTCAAAGAATGGTGCCTTTTTAAGGCACTGTGTGCAGCACTGCAAAGCAAACATGCTGACTGTAGAGTATCATGAGTATAAATACCCTCACCAGCGGCTGCCTCGCTTCATTTGCAGGGCCATCTCTTGCTTTCATTCATCCGTCAGTGCACACCTGTCAGCTGTCCAGCTGGTCCTCCCAGCTTACTCTTAGTGCCACTATAAGCTTGGCATCACTATGGTTATTAATGTTTCTTAATAATGTTTTCTAAACATTTAGTGGCTATTTTGCAGTTATTAATGGCACCAGACAAAATTGTGTTTTCTTTTTTCTCTGAAACATTTTCCTCTTCTTTATGTATATTTTTGTAATCTAATTATAGAGTTTAAATAAATGGGGAGGTATTTCATTATTGATTTATGGTCTCAAATAATATACAGAATACCCAAGCTAGATTTGATGTTAAAGTTCAAAAGTGAGAAGGAGAGGAAGTGAAAAAAGCCAAATCAATTATAAAAGACATAGTGATACAAGATACAAATTTCCAATAAGAAAATGCATATTTGAAAAAGCAATCAAAATAAAATTTTAAAAAACATATAAAAGAAAATCCATCTTTTGAAGATCCATATTCTGCTCAAGAACAAAAAGTATCCAACAAAGTGATTATTAAAACAAATTGGTTAAAAAAAAAATGAATGATTCGCTAATTGTTTAAATCCTTCTTAATAATTGGTTGTAAGGTATCGGTATTACAGCAGTCAAACCCTCTTCATAATTGCTGACCATCCCCTACTAACTTTGTATTTTTTTATGTGGTGAAAAGCTCCAAGTTTTCAGGGTTGGAAAGTATCCTTGCCATCACCCTTATCGTTAGTTCTCTCCTGAGCTTTTCTAAAGATTAAGCCGGTCGTACACTGTGCGATTTTTTTTTTTTTCCCACTTGCCGCTACTGCTCACGCTGTATGATAAACACTGCGGTTTAGTCGTACAGTGTGAGTTCACAGCTCACGATTTATGTTTGGCACATCGCTCTCATGCGTCCTGCCTGCTCACACTTTACGACTAAAAACTACGTCGGATTGCTGTGACTCGTCTATCTGGAAACCAAACAAATAGAAGGGGAATATTAAGCCCACTATAGTGAAACGCGCTGCCTTGGCAATTTGTGCTATTTTGTGCTGAAAGCGCTAAAAAGAAAAGGCAACGATGTATTTGGAAAAAAAGACATGGCTGAGCAAACATGGCTACTACGGTCTGTCAATTTTACAGACAAAGCTCAATTTCACTCTTTGCATCCCTGCCATGCTGCTGTGTTTACATCTGAGAGGAAGAATAAAAAGAAAAATCCTCGTTTGCATATTCAAACTAGCTGTAGGGGGAGAGCACTAATCACTATGGAAACTAGTTCATGATGTTTTTAAGAGTTTAGTTGGTAATATTGACTATTCTCTGTTGACAGTTGGTGACAAAGTCCCTGCTGACATCAGGATTATTTCCATTAAGTCCACCACCCTGCGTGTTGACCAGTCCATCCTTACTGGTAAGGTCTCCTAAAATAGTCACGCTACTGTTTTGCTTATATTGTTCTATCTTTATGATTTTTTAATAATATTTTGTTTTTTGCTCCTTAGGTGAGTCTGTCAGTGTGATCAAGCACACTGAGGCTGTCCCTGACCCCAGAGCCGTCAACCAGGACAAGAAGAACATGCTTTTCTCTGTGAGTGTCTTGCTCATACAGATGTTATTTCATCACCAGCTTCTCTCTGCTGAACCTGACCGCATTATCTAACTGCTCCTGTAGGGCACCAACATCGCTGCTGGCAAGGCCATTGGCATAGTAGCAGCCACCGGAGTCTCAACTGAAATCGGCAAGATCCGTGACCAGATGGCTGCCACCGAACAGGAGAAAACTCCTCTGCAGGCCAAGCTTGATGAGTTTGGCGAGCAGCTGTCCAAGGTTATCTCACTGATCTGTGTTGCTGTCTGGGCTATCAACATTGGCCACTTTAACGACCCAGTCCACGGAGGCTCCTGGATTCGTGGTGCCGTCTACTACTTCAAGATTGCTGTTGCTCTGGCTGTGGCTGCCATTCCTGAGGGTAAGGCGGGCAAACTAATATGTTTTATTGCTTCCATTTCTTTTTTCTAATTTGTTTATCAATTGACTTAAGAGTTTTCCATTAACTCCCAGGTCTGCCTGCTGTTATTACAACCTGCCTGGCTCTTGGTACCCGCCGTATGGCCAAGAAGAACGCTATCGTCAGAAGCCTTCCCTCTGTAGAGACCCTGGGCTGCACCTCTGTCATCTGCTCTGACAAGACTGGCACCCTCACAACTAACCAGATGTGTGTGACCAAGGTTGGTGTTTTATTGAAGAAGACGAGATTCCTGTTGGTAGTTTTTAAATTTTTTGTCAAAGATTGCATTAATCAAAGGAATTCCAATTCCTCTCTTTCAGATGTTTATTGTCAAGAATGTTGACGGAGACCATGTTGACCTTGATGCTTTTGATATCTCTGGCTCCAAATACACCCCTGAAGGCGAAGTGTAAGTCTGCTTTTACTATGATTCTGCAATGATCAAAGGACATTGATGCGCTTGAACCAGTTCTTATTTGAGAATAATTTTTGTTTGGGATTCCTTCTGTGCCAATCAGTTCCCAGAATGGTCACAAGACGAACTGCAGCCAGTACGATGGCCTTGTTGAGCTGGCAACCATCTGCGCTCTGTGCAATGACTCCTCTCTGGACTACAATGAGGTAAAACTCAAAGCTTTGAAAGTTATAGAAAGAACCTAAACCTCTATCAGTGGTGAAACCAGCTAATCCACTCATTATTTTCTAGTCCAAGAAGATCTTTGAGAAGGTCGGTGAGGCCACTGAGACTGCCCTGTGCTGCCTGGTTGAGAAGATGAACGTGTTTAACAGCAATGTGAAGAACCTGTCCAAGATTGAGAGAGCCAATGCCTGCTGCTCTGTATGTTTGCTCTTCACACTCCTAAGACCAAAAAAACATTACTCATGTTTTAATATCTATAGATGTTTAAATAATTCATAAATAATATATCTTAACTCTTCATCCTCCCATAGGTGATTAAGCAGCTCATGAAGAAGAACTTCACTCTGGAGTTCTCCCGTGACAGGAAGTCCATGTCTGTGTACTGCACACCAACCAAGGGTGATGGTGGTGCCAAGATGTTTGTTAAGGTATGTCATTACTAAATTTTGCACCAACCAAGCTTTAATGAAACACTGCATAACCATCCTGCTGTGTCTTCAGGGTGCACCTGAGGGTGTGATTGACAGGTGTGCCTATGTGCGCGTTGGCACCACACGCGTTCCCCTCACCAATTCCATCAAGGACAAGATCATGGCTGTCATCAAGGAATGGGGTACTGGCCGCGACACTCTGCGTTGTTTGGCTCTGGCCACCCGTGATAGCCCACTTAGACCAGAGGAGATGAACCTTGAGGACTCAACCAAGTTTGTCGATTATGAGGTGAGGACAGCCTGAAGGGTAAGACACAGATATTGTGCACAATAACTTAATAACAGTGTGTTAATCTCGAGTCAAAATACCCTAGTTTAACCATATGACAATATCACTGAGTCCTTTTAGCTATTCGCCAATGCATGTCTTTACAACTTGCATATAGATGTGGCAGAATTGTTATCCTGTATGCCCTTCCTGCCATTTTGGATTCCTATATAGGTCTATCATTCATTATTTGACAATGTTCTACAAGCAGTTATGTTTTTTTAGATTCAGTGAATAAAAAAATTAAAAAAACAAAAAGTGGTAATTTGAGTCCAGACTGATAAAAGCAATTGACAAAATTAATGGGTATATAAACAACATTAATGTTAGGCTCCTCGATTTTTGGAGAAAGTGCATCCTCTGGTGGACTTCACTGAAGAAAGACATCAGACTAGGACTAAATTGTTAGCTTCAAAGTGAAGCTCTATTTCACACTAAACATGTGGATGACAAGATCTTGAATTTTCAATGTGTGACTTTTTCCCTAATAAAATAATCAAACCCCAGAAGAGATCTAAACACCAAAAGTTTGAATTATCTTGCACATGGTAAATAGGTGTAGCTTATGAGCCATGACCATAATCCTATCCATAATTTGCCACATATTACCACTTTGACAAAATTCCAGACTTAACACACCTCTTTTTTCAGACTGATCTGACCTTCGTTGGATGCGTGGGTATGCTTGATCCCCCTCGTAAAGAGGTAATGGGCTCTATCGCGCTGTGCAGGGATGCTGGAATCCGTGTCATTATGATCACTGGTTAGTATTGCTAAATACTTTTACTAATCATTATTAATAAAAGATTAATCTGCTAATTTTAGGTACAAGCAGATTTGTACCATTTTGGTGCTTCTGGGTAATAATTGCTAAATTTAAACCACTCTGATTTTAGGTTATGTTAACATTATGTGCCATATCAGAATAAATGGTCAATCTGTTCCTGTAGTGTTGTAATAATCCCTCAAACCTCATGATAAAAGTTTCACCCAATTTATACTCTTAAGAACAAATATTTTCCTTTGTATGTTAGGTGACAACAAGGGAACAGCTATTGCTATCTGCCGCCGTATTGGCATCTTTAAGGAGGATGAAGATGTAACTGGCAAGGCCTACACCGGACGTGAATTTGACGACCTCCCCGTGAGTGAGCAGTCTGAAGCTGTCCTCAGGGCTCATTGCTTTGCCCGTGTGGAGCCATCCCACAAATCCAAAATTGTTGAGTTCCTTCAGGGTCACGATGATATTACAGCTATGGTAAGAGCTCTGTAAACAGGGATACAGTCCTAACTTAATCTGTGTGATGTTATTCAGTAAGATAATATAGCAATGTTTACTGCAGTTATTCAACAAATAATGGTCCTTTTTTTTCCTTCCCCAGACTGGTGATGGAGTCAATGATGCCCCGGCTCTAAAGAAGGCCGAGATTGGCATCGCCATGGGCTCTGGCACTGCCGTTGCCAAGTCTGCCTCTGAGATGGTCCTGGCTGACGACAACTTCTCCTCCATTGTGGCTGCTGTTGAGGAGGGTAGAGCTATCTACAACAACATGAAGCAGTTCATCCGCTACCTCATCTCCTCCAACGTCGGTGAGGTCGTCTGGTGAGTCTCCTGTGTAGCCATGGCAACGTCTTCCCTTTGTTCTTGCAGAAAACCTAATCTGTTTGGCTGTTCTGCTTTTTTGTCTTCAGTATCTTCCTGACTGCTGCTCTTGGTCTGCCCGAAGCTCTGATCCCTGTCCAGCTGCTCTGGGTCAACCTGGTCACTGATGGTCTGCCCGCCACCGCTCTGGGCTTTAACCCCCCTGACCTGGATATTATGGGCAAGCCCCCACGTTCCCCCAAGGAACCTTTGATCTCAGGCTGGCTGTTCTTCAGATACATGGCTATTGGTGGTAAGCAGGACTGTGAGAAGTGTTGTGGGTGTGTGTGACATTGTGTGTTTTGGGGGTATTTAAATGTAGGTTAACATGTGCCGACAATGATGCTTCTCTCCAACCCTAACAGGATATGTTGGTGCTGCCACTGTTGGTGGTGCTGCCTGGTGGTTCCTTTATGATTCCACTGGTCCCAACATTACCTACTATCAGCTGGTAAGCTAGAGGCCTTTTTTAATCGAGTTTCCACCAACATACCTGAATTGCCTCTCTTAGCCCCCATGTTTTCCGTTTAGTCCCACTTCATGCAGTGCCACGATGAGAATGAGGACTTTACTGGGCTCGATTGTGAAATCTTTGAGGCAACTCCACCAATGACAATGGCCCTGTCTGTCCTGGTCACTATTGAGATGTGCAACGCCCTCAACAGGTTCTAAACTTTTCAACCATCAAACACATAAAGATCTTCCTTTTTCTGTATAAGCCACAACTGATATGTCTGTTTGTTTTTCCAGCTTGTCTGAGAACCAGTCTCTGTTGCGTATGCCCCCATGGAGCAACTTCTGGCTGATCGCTGCCATGAGCCTGTCCATGTCCCTGCACTTCATGATCATCTATGTTGATCCTCTGCCTGTGAGTCAGATGTACCAATTCTGTGCCTGAATTAAATAAGCATACAAATCTTTTTTTTCTTGAAAGTTATCCTTCCTGTGTGGTTTCCATGGGCTCTGACCTCCACTCTTAACCCCACAGATGATCTTCAAACTGACCCATCTGTCAGTGGACCAGTGGATGATGGTCCTGAAACTTTCCTTCCCCGTCATCCTCATTGATGAGGTGTTGAAGTTCTTTGCCCGCAACTATGTTGAGAGTAAGTGATCTTAATTTTTTTTAAAGTACCAGTACTTTAAAATAAATCAGAGCTCCCAGGTATCTCTGTCAGACAATTCATTAATAAATGTCTTTTTTTAATCATCTATTAATATTTTAACAAAGTTAATGTTTTCATATCTCCATTCTTAACACATCCTTTCATTAACTTTCATTAAGTTTTTTTCCCCATCTACCTGATCTATGTCATGTCTCTCACCTCTCTCCATTCATCAATAACTCACTCACCCTTTCTGTTCATTTCCAGAGTAAATTTGAACAGCCCATCACCGTTAACCTGTAACTTAAACAAGGTATTCCACTGTTTGTTGGCTAGTGACCAAGTGTCCATTAGCCGTTCATGTCTGTTCTTGTTTAGCTTTTTATGTACAGTACTCGCTTCTAGTCTGTGTAACCCCTACTGAAATAAACAACAATATAATTTTTTTTATAATGGCCTTGTAGGGAGAAAGTGCAGCTTCTCTTTCTTTGCTTTATTTATTGCTTGTTTAGCCTCTGACATCAAGCAGGTGAGTCTTATTTGAGTTGTTGCTGTTTATTGTCATATCCTGTCTTGTTTGTTTTCCACATCTGACAAGCGGCCTCCTCACATACTGGCAGCCCTAGAAAAGACAGATTTACTAAATATAAATTTTTTATTGTAATAGCATAATCTAACACCAAAAAATGTTGAAAGCCAATTTTTATTTTAATGCGCCTTTTTAGCTCAGGCAAATATAATCTTGTAAAGGGATAATCGTTTGTTAGGATTTATTATAGCAATTATTGGTACCACAATTCATTACTCCAAAGCTGGTACCTGTAATTCTTTGTCTATCATAGTTTTCTGTTTACTTTTAGGTAAGTTATTTCCTTTAGTTGCAACTCTACAAATAAATGTTTTTTTATTTTTATTTTTAATTCATATATATATATGTCAAAGTAAGTACACTACAGAAAAAATATAGTAGCCTCATGCAGCCAGCTGACAGGCAGTGTCCAGTCGGTGGGGGAGCAAAAGTACCCTAATAAAACTCAAGTTAGCTTTCCCTGCATCCCATTACAAAAACTTTCAGGGTTTAGAATTTTATTAGGTCAAATTTTTACCTACTAAAATTTACCTTATAAAAAGTTTACTAAAACTTCTAATATTTTAATACTGATAAGCACTCAGTGCATAATCAGTTACTTAGCTTAAACTAGTTTAGCATTAATTAATCCTGTAACTATAATCCTTAGATTAAGTGTGAGTTTGAACTGCTCACTTCAAGGTAAGTCTAAAGCAACATTCATTCATTTTAGGACTGATAAAAAAAAAAGGTTTTACTTTTATTTGTGTATTAAAGCTAAATTTTACCAAACGTATCAACTAGTGAACTAGTGTTTTAATATGATTTCCAAAAGATGCTGAGGTTGTTGCCAACATTTTGTTTGTCAACGAGAGCTCCTTCTTCTTTTGTCACACTGTTCTTTGTGTGTTGAATTTTTTTTTTACCGCATTATGTGCTTAAAAACTGAACCATTGTCTGACTTGATCCATTTCCTCTTCAACAGGTACAGAACATATGAAGTAGAAATGTAGGAGAAGAAAATCTTCTTGAAGAGAGAGGCGAGAAGAAAGAGAGAGAGAGATCATAACCAAAAGGGGGAGCCATAGTGAGCCAAACAATAGAAGAGAGAAGAGAAAACACTGGAAAATAAACATTAAAATTAAAATGAATGTAATAAAAAAATCCAATAAAAACAACCTCAAACTAGAGAAGAAGATTGAATTGTATTAAAGGAGAGAATGTCTGCTGACAAGGTGTTAAAATATTTAAGATTTTATTCTAAGACTTAAAATATGTATTAAAAGTAATTTTTTTGTTAACCTTGGATATTCTCAACTGTTGTGTTTTTGTGTCCAATTTTCATATGATTGACTTTCCAGCTCAGTACTTTTATTCTAGTCTTTGTCGCTCTTTGTCTCGTGCAGCCTCCGTGCTTTAGCCGGGCTCTGTACAGTGTGTTGTAGGGTTGCAAAAATGACTTCAAAAGGGCAGGAAAAATGATTTTTTTCTTCCAGCCGGCAGTAATTCTGTGTAGGTACCATGCAGTCAGCGGACTCTGATGGAAGTCTCATGGCATAAAATGGGCACGTCCACTCAGCCTCAACACTTCTGGTCTTATTTATTGTTTACGTGACAAGCTCTAATAAAGTGACAATGAAAAACTCTTTCTCTTGTTTTGTGGAGCACCTATTTAATCACTTTTTCAAAGATGACATTTTCTCGGAGTACACACGTTATGAAGTGCAGCGATTACAGTGGTGAATGTTAAAACATAAGTGTATTTTTTTTTCTTTTGTTTTTGGTTTTAAATTTGTGCCATATATGCTGACAGTGCTGCTGCTGCTGCTGCTGTTTAAATGCTAAACAGAGTCAGTTTATCAGCCTTTGGTTTGCAGAACACGCTTCAGAACCCCATGGAGAACCTCTAGATGAGACTCCTGAACGGTATATTGACGTCCTTCATTTGCTTTTCATAATCTTCATCAAACATCTTTGACTGCTCGGGAGTAAAATGGTTTTTCCAATCTCCCACTTCACCTGCATGGGTAAAAATGAAAGAAAATTAATATAGGGAATATTCTTAAATGAATAATTTTTTGTATTGTTTTTCTAATGCACAGGGACATTCATTTCATTGTGTACATTGAAAGTGTTTAGCTGATTAGCTAGCCACTGCCACTGGCTAGATAAACACATAAAAATAAAAAACAGTGCTAAGAAAACGTCATTAATGTGCTAATAATCAGAAAATAACGCTCATAAGATGATACTTAGCCAACTTAAAATTGAAAAAAAAATAATTTTCAAGCAAAAGAAGAAATATTTATAAATTATAAGGTAAACTGGAGCAATGGTCCTTAATTTGACACTTTAGAGGGCTAATCCCTGTCACACTACCTGTGTGTTCTGTTTTTTCTGCTTTAAATTCAATGGAATAGACAAATGAAACACAAAATGAAATCAAGCCTCCTTAATTTTTTGATTTTAACATTAAGCCAGAGCGTATAAAAATGATGTATTTGGTACAAACACTGAACTCTTACTGAATAAATGCTAGTGTAACATAAACACCTCAGCCATAGCCTAAGAATAACATTACTAAGCAGGACTTGATACAATTATGTTTTCCCTGATAACATTACTCAACTTCACAAACCGAAGCTAGGACTGACAGCTTGCTACTTTAATTCAGCTTGTAAAAATTATATAATCATCTGGGGATCGAAATTTATTTTGCAGACTTGATCCTTAAATATAAATGACAAAATTAAACAATTAAAACAAGGGAGTTATATTATGGTTGCCTTGATGCAGCAGAACACCTTGCCCACATTCTTGATCCTAACACACCTGCACTGTTCGGAATGAGAGGGCATGAACAAAACATATTTGAGGGTTCTTTCAAAAGCCAGAAATATGTGTTTTTCAACCACAATGATCTTTAATAAAAACACAAATTACTTACACAAAACTCCCTGTATTAAATTCACTAAACAGTAAACTCATTATTATTAGGTACACATGTTAACAATATGTTATTACGTTTTATGGATACTGAAATTTTGAAGTAGTGTTTTAACTAAAACAGGATGCATATAAAGACTTATGGAGATGGATCCATAGGACATGAAAAAAGATTCTTCAGACATTACCATTATAAAAATGGTAACCATGATATTTTCAGCTTCTCTAATTTGGTGGTTCATCTTTAGGGTTCTGTCTACATTTTTTTTTACTTCTGAGTAATGCATATCAATCAATGAAACAATTTACAGAAACCCTATCTCTTATTTTAACAGAAAATACTGAACAAGTTATTCTGTTTTATTAATATTTTATAATGTCAGTAAGAACAGAATGAAGTGAAGTATCCTTTGATGCCCCTTAGAGGGAAAAGCCAGGCAACAGCTAAAAAGTAAAAACCAAAATGGAAGAATGCTGATATACACAAGAATACGAATAGGAAACTAGCAAATTTTCAACATAATAAAAAATGCTGTACAATAATTAACCATACTCAGTTAGATGCTTTTAATATCTAATACCTTTACTACTTATAAAGTTTAGTAAGCATTGCTGCTGAGTCCTCCTTTCTTTTAGGTTGCTGCACATATAAGTGAATAATCAAGGGGGCACTAGTGGACTGTCCTAAAGTGAAATACAGCTGTCTATCTTCATCTACTGTACATCTCCATCTGTAATTATTCCCACTGTATGCTCTATACATTTTATAATCTCTTTTAGGCTCCTCGATATTTATTGGTTCAAATGAAAGAAATTCTAATTGCTTTAGTTTTTTAGGATAAACAGATTGACAAGGAACATTTATTTCCATTCCTGGCTTCCTGCTACTACATAGAAATATGGCTTGGCACAAAAGTCCACATTTATTTGCCTCTCTTCAAAATAAGAAAGTTCCAGAGCACACTTTTTTAATTGGTATCATTACACTTTTCTATACAAATCAATAATCCAGAGTAAATGGAAATGTGAGAAACGAGGCTAGATAAAATAATATTCACCATGTGACTGCACAGTGAGGACAATGGCACTGCAGCTATAAACGATCAGTGCACCTTAACAAAGCTGCAGAAATTGTGAGATTTTGGTGATAAAAGAATATATATATATATATATATATATATATATATATATATATATATATATATATATATATATATATATATATATATATATATATATATATATATATATATATATATATATATATATATTTCAAGGCTTTTTATACGGTTTAGGGATAGGGATACCAGTAAATCTTGTTGGGGCTTAGATCGCTGCCATGTGAGCTTACTGACTCACCTTTCCTCATGAACGGAGAGATGGACTGATCAAAAACAGGTGAAGGGATGCAGGAGTAGTTGGCCATCGGGTTCTCCTTCATGTTTTTGAAGGATGTGAGCTCCACGATCCGATTGATGACCTCATCAGAGACGGACAAGTCCAGATACCTCATGATGCGCTCCACCTCACGGCGAGGATTCTGTAGGGATAAACAGAGTGCAATATACAGTCAGACCACAAACAAATGCATAAATCAATTAGTTGGTTGGAAAAAAGGATAAAACAGCAATATACCGGTATATATATATATTTATATATATATATATATATATATATATATATATATATATATATATATATATATATATATATATATATATATATATATATATATATATAATGACTGACTGAACATTTAGGGCAAAATTAGGGATATGCTGTACAGTTATTAAAATACCATAATCAGAGATGTGTAAGTGGGTGAGGTAGTTTCAAATAATAATTATAGTGAAAATGTAAAAATATGTTTATGCTGTTGATTTAATACTGATTATTAACAAGAAAGAAGAAAAAAAATTGCATAGTTCTACTGAAAATGAGACAAAGATGCCCTGAGTTAATACATAAATGTTCAACTCACTTCTTTCATGTCCTCGTAGAAGAGGTAAAGGATGTTCTTCTCCTCCCGCTCAACCCAGTAACCTTTAACATGATCATACCAGGAGCCCCAGGACACTGTGGAGACAAATCCAAGTTAGCAATATAAATCATTTTTAGAAGGGTTAAAGGGTGTTTATTCAGGTATTAGGTGGCTAGGAAGTCAAAAGAGTTTTCATGCTGATGTCTACATTTTTTTTATCTTTTAATGCTGTCAATCATTTTAAAGCAGTTGATTCTCTTATAAACTCTTCTATAAAGCCTTTACCTTATACATAAACAGTACTTTACAAATAAACATGCCTGGCCCAAAATAGCCCCATTTAGTTTCACTTTTGTTCACTAAAGAAACAACGGCTTCAGTATTGATAGCTAAACATGACGGAGTAAATAGTAAATCTTGTTCTTAAAAGCTTCAGCTGAAATTCTTGTGCAGATCTGCAGGGGTTGTTTTTCTTTGACTGCTATTTATATCTCATATTGGCTGTGCAGGCTAGTGCTAATCTCATCATAGTTAGTGAGGCATAAGAAGTTTTGTAAGGGGAGGGGGACTCTGATAGATGTAAAATAAGGGGGCAAAGGTTCCAGAAGTTACAAGTCACTATTAAAGTTTAGACAGAAACTGAAAGAGGCCGTTTAATTAGTAAGCTGAAGTGATTTTAGCTGAGTTAAAGTGTGGTTAACCTGTTTTGTTGAGTTTAAGGAGAAAACAGATGCATGCATTTCAACCCACTTACACTCTCCTCGCATAAACTTGTGGATGTAACCATCAAAAGGTCCCGGTTCAGGCTGGGTCTTATTCATTAGATCAAAGTAGTAGTAGCTCACGAGGTTGTCTTTGGCATTGCGTGCGACGTAGATAGCCTTCACATGATTAGGAGACACATAATCAGATATTTACAGCAGGAAACCAGAGAGCAGGTCATTTGATAGGGAAGATAGTGTTTAGGCATGTATTGTTGACTTCCTATCCAGTTACCTGCACTTTAACCCCCATTAAAATACAATTTACTGGCTAGTTTAAAGTAGTAGATGAGATTTTAAGGTTATTGGTCTGATAAGTCTGTCTGAGATTCAGTTTTACCTTGCATTTGTTTTCCCAAAATCCAGGTGGAACCAGCTGAAAGGGAAGATGTGTCTTGATAAGTCTTGGTGGGTCCATTTTTTTCAGAAGATCGAGACCTAAAACAAAAAATTCAGGAGCAACTTAAGATTTACAAAGATCTACATGCATAACACAGTGCGGGGGATAAGGGCTGACACAACAAATCCTCCCAACAGAGGCAGATTATGGTGGCAGCATCATGCTGTGTTGATGCTTCTTTTTGAAGTTGGTCAATAAATCAAAAATACATATGTCTAAAAGTGACTGGGGCAAATCTAGTACAAAATCAAAGAGAGAATCAGTGGCAAAACTTTAAAAAGATAAATCTTCCCAGACGCCCAGGACACTTCCAGTAATCCTGAGGGATTTATTTATAAAGTTTCTGTCTCTGGTTGTACCAGAGCCTTCAAAATACTTGGGTTCCTAGACAGGTGGCTTAAACATTAACTAAGGGCACTGGATACAAATGCACTACAAATTTATGCATGCAAAAAAAGCATAACATATTTTTTTCCCCATCCTATTGACAACTTTGCACTCCGTGCTGCTTTTGAGCTCCATAAAATCCCAATGAAATACAATGATGTTTGCTGGAAAGTGAAAAGGAAAATTATAAAGGTATTTGAGGGGTATAAAATCTTTGCAAAACAAAAAAACACATGGTTAAAACTTAAAGCATTAACTGTAGTTTTATTTTGTGCGAGATAAAGAGAACATTGTGAAGTTATTATTGTTGAGCCACACACTTGTACTGGTATATTTTGAGGGAAAATGAATATTTATCAATAGCTCACTTATACCCGTTAAACAAAAACAATCTTATGATAACATATCCCATGAACTTTAGTTAAGGCTTCTGACATAATGCCAACAGAAAAACAAGTTGATAAAACCTTACTATCTAATTAAATTACAGACAGAAGTGCACACCTGAAGGTATTGGGGGAGGGGAATAGATCTCTAGGAAAGGACTCCTGACCGGGGTGGGAGCCCGTTTGCAAGCCTCAGCGTCCCCGTTGTGAATAAGCAGGTCGATTATCTCCTGGGTCCATGTTGTCCCTAAGGTCCAAAACAGACACAGAACCTGATGATGAATCTAAGAGTGCAAATAATTGACTTCAGACATTTTCTGTGAATGGCAAAACATCAGAAAGCAACCTTAGCTACATTGGGAAATCTGGGAAAGTTGTCATCTTACAGGATATTACAGCAGCCCTGAAACATTATCACACAACTGGGAAATAATAACTTGACCACATTTTCTTTATTTTTTGAAGAGTAAATCTGTAAAGTCAATAATGGCATTAGGTCCCAAATAACAGTGAGTTAGAAGAAAAGTGAATGAAAGCTCAGAGCACTAAGGCTCACAGGTAATTGGATACATTTTGGTTGATTACAGAAATTTAAAGCATCTCTGAACATGTTAATTCCATTGACTTAATTTACGTTTTTTTTTTTTGTTTTCTCATGAGGGAAGCATCTACTTTGGTAGCTTTAGATATGGTGACATAGGGGGTACCCTTTATCAGTCTGCTTAATTTGCTGTGACTCATCAGTCCACTCCAAGATGTGAGCCTTTTGATTTTGTGGCAGGCTGTGATTTATGAAACGACATCAACAGTGTTTTGTTCCTGTGCTTTTTTAGGTATTATGTAAAACTCTGCCAATTAGCTAACGAGGTAGCTTGATGCAGTCCTTGCACTTCACAGTCATTTTTGCACAGTAACAAAAACAACGTTTGGTTGAGAACACAAAGTCAAAGATATGAAGAGAGCAAATCTTGTTTGGGAATAGAGAAATATTTTTCTCTGAGTTTTGGGGGGGAAATCTGGATATTTAATACAGAAAGAGTTTCCCTCAAGGAGAGCTCTAAGTGACTGCTATGTACATTTAGGAGGCAGAGACTGAGTTTATTTGTAGAGCACATATAGTCGTTTTTTTCTGCCTTTGGGAGTGCCCATATTGGTAGTGCAGGCAAGTTTTTTCCCCTTAATTTAAAGCCTGGCCCTCAGCCTCACTTTTGACATAATAATATCAATCCTGGGCTCAAGCCCCAACCCTCAAAGCTAACATAGTAAGCTCTTAACCTTGATGCTTACTGCATCAAGCTTCAGCAGCTTTTGCATCAAAATCTTGATGATATTTCCTTAAGGAGTTTTTCTGTACTTCAGAAAAAAGTTCACTACTTTACAGAGTTTCCTATTCTGGATATGTACTGAGTCTCCAAAAAGTTTTAAAACACATATAAAATACAGTACATAAATTACAATTCTAGTACAATGTCTCTTTAACACAATAACTTAGCAGGCTTTCATCACACTTTCTTGTTTAGAGAGAATCATAGATAAATACATTGTTTGTTCTACAACACCTCTTCCTGGTCACTGTACCTGCTTTGGGGTAGGTGGCAATAAGGACATCTGATGGGTCAGGACGGAAAGCCCAGATGGAGTCCCAGTTTTTGGCAATGTAAGACATGAGAGGAACTCCCCTGATGTGGATGAGAGGGAAGCGAGTGATGGTGGAGCCGGCCTTCTCTATAGCCTCCGTGTAGGACAATTCATTCTCCTCTGCCATGACCGACACTTCTCAAGGAGGAAAAATTCGAATCCAGATGAAAAAAGTTCAGCGGTGAAAAGGTTGAAGTGAAATCAATGGTTCTTCCTGAAGTTCTGAATACAGCAGCTCGTCCGTCAGCTGGCTTACTCAACATTCAAGCCTGATTTGCTATTGTACACAAAGAAGTGAGACTGTCAACACTTGCTGCCTGTGTGACAAGCAAGCCCACAGTCAGTGTGTATACTTCCTTGTTACTGTCATTGTCTCCTCCTTGCGTTGTTACCTGCCTCCCAGACCTCTGTGCTTTGGACTTCTTGTTGTTTTCAGAGAAAGTTTCCTCCCAAATCTGAAAGCCAAAATCACACCTTTCTCAGTAGCTTTTGCTCAAACATAACTTCTGTAGAAATGTTTCAGTCTCTTGAAATGTGTTTGCTCTCCTCTCTCTTTATGTCTTTGTAACCCAGCCTCCTGATTGCCTGTACCAGGTTCTTATCTCCCTGCGATCACTGGAACTTGCACAGCTCAGATCTACACTAAAGCACCCTTATGTAACATTTTCAGCTATGCATGAATTCCAGTTCTTTCTCACAATTTTCTTACTGTTTCCTCTGTAATATGAGGAAGGAACAAGGGAGGGTCTTGAGAGAGCCACTCAAATATGAAGTTCGGTCAGAAAACATGCCTGGCAGATGGATTTAATTTTTCACAGTACATTGTGTTATTTCACTGTTGTGTTCCAGGGAAAGGTTGGATGTAATTCAGTGAGCCAGTTATTCCTTCTAATACAAAGAAATCACAATTCTTTTTAAAAGACGAGAGGGAACATGATGAAACCCTGCAGCTTAAACACACCTTTGGACCCTTTTAAAGTCAACAAAAAGCAAGCCTTCGCTGTAAAACAATGCTTGTAAGAGGTTTGGTGGTGTGTTTTAGATGCTATAAACTTGTAGAGGGGAAACATTGCCCTGGTCTATGTCAATTAGCTGGATATCTTCAGATCTCTGCATGTTATGCTCTGTCTTTTCAGCTTGAGGCAGCTGTTTAGACCTCGCATTCCAGGATTTCCAGTCTCTATATCCGGCTGACAACAAAGACAATATTTTCTCTGAAAATAAGCACAGCTCAGCAGTTGCATGAGATGCAGAACAAAAGATTCCTGTAGAGGTTTGGACTGTATTGAAGTAACTGTTGAAGTGCAGCAATATAAGTTTAAGCTAATTATGTGAGTTTTTTTTCCAGTTATGTTAACCAGGAGATTTACATAAGCTGCCTCTTTATGAACAATTTTACAAAAATGAACTCTGCAGAATCAGCAGTGTTTGGAAAACAGCCAAACACTCTACTCTACTCCACTCTACTCTACTCTACTCTACTCTACTCTACTCTACTCTACTCTACTCTACTCTACTCTACTCTACTCTACTCTACTCTACTCTACTCTACTCTACTCTAATTTACTCTGTTAATTAGTGTAAGTAGATACACCTGTATCTCTCCCAATCAATCTATTTTCTCCCAGCTGTTACTCCACCTATTTATACCTGTCAATCTTTTTTATTTTCCTCTCCTGTATGAGGATCAATCCAGTATCAGTTTGCACCACCAGTCTTTTAGTCTTACTGTGTTCGCCCTGACCTCACTGGTCAATGTCAATGTCAGTTTACACCACTTGCCTCCTATACTTCTGTGTTCCTGTGCTCAGCCTTTCCTCACTGGATTCTCATTGGCTTCTGACTATAGTAATGTTCTAAAATGCCTCTTCCTGTCAACTGTGTTTTGTACAGCAAACCTGTCAGCTGTTATCCAGTCTGCTCAAAGCCTGCTTCCAGCCTTTCAGCTGTTATTCAGTCTGCTTAAAGCCTGCTTCCATCCTGTCAGCCGTTATCCAGTCTGCTAAAAGCCTGCTTCCAGCCTGTCAGCCATTATTCAGTCTGCTTAAAGCCTGTTTCCAGCCTATCAGGTGTCCACCAGTCTGCTCAAAGCCTGCTTCCAGCCTGTCAGCCATCATCAAGTCTGCTCAAAGCCTGTTTCCAGCCTGTCAACCGTTATCCAGTCTGCTCAAAGCCTGCTTCCAGCCTGTCAGCCGGTATCCAGTCTGCTCACAGCCTGCTTCCAGCCTACCAATCATTATCTGAAATTTCTCAAAGCCTTCTTTCAGCCTTTTTATTCATTGTCTACTTTCTCAGGCCTGCAGTCAGTCAGTCAGCCTGTAACCAGGGGTTTCTGCCTTCATCTACTTCATCTTCTTCTTACTAACTGGTTTAGTCACAACCTGCCTGCATATGCTTGCTAACATTCTTCCTGCCAATATTCCAGCAAATTAATTAAAAAGGGTTTCAAGAAACCTTATAAATGAACTCTGGGTCTAGCTGAATACCGTTTCTCAGAGGTCTTTTCTTTACATTTTAGGTGAATTAACTAGGCGTTATTGTAGAAATTTGGTTGGCCAGAATCATTGTTAGAGCTGCCACTGTTTCACATCTTCTCTCAACAGCTCTCACTGCAGTGTCCTGGAGTTCCAAAGCCAAGGACAGAACTATTGTGTAAAATACAACTTCACAGAAATTTGGTTGCACCTGTTACTGTCTTTTTAGGGATATTCTCTTATGTACAAATTTAAACGTGAGAGCTGGGGCCTATTATTTTCAAGTTATTGATGATATTGTGGTGCTGCTGGTAATTTATTTCTGCTGAACAAAATGTAGCAAAAAAATTATATAGCTCTTCCCCACTTTAAATTATGTTTTGGCATATGATTCAGGCTCCCATATGGTTGCAGTTTACGACCCTGTCTATAATTTTTTTTTTTACACAGCACTGTGGCTGTGCTTCCTATGCCTTATCTGAGCTTGTGCTTTTAGGCAGCTTCCTTCATGTAATGATTTCTATCAGCCATGTTTTGTTTCATTGCGTGACAAGCAGGATTTGTAGCGTGAGAAAGGTAAAGATTACGTGCTCATTGTGTAAGACTATAGCAGTGAAACCTCTAAAGGCAACAAAACATGTTCCTCAGCAATTTCTTTTAATTTTGTTGAGACAAGAGACTCCACATTGTCATTAAGCCGTATTGCAGAATATTGTTGAACCTCAAACTAGGATGGGTTTAAATATTTAGCCCAATGCTTTCACCCTGTCCAGTATGAAAATAGTCAGCCTCAAAGTTTTTGTTGTATTTGATTCAAGACTTTGACTAAGCTATTCTAACACATGAATATGGTTTGATCTACATCCTTGCGTTTAGGTCTTGGTTTATGTTTAAAGTCATTCCCCTGCTGGAATGAGAAACTCTGCCGTGGTCTCAAGTCCTCTGTAGCCTCTAACTGGTTTTCTTTCAGGATTACTTAGTATTTGGACACATCTTTCCATAAACTCCGATCAGGTTCTCTGACGCAGGTAAAACTAAAAAAGAGAATGCCTAACAAGAGAGAGAACAGCCTGTCAGCTAGTACAACAGACCTGCATGTGCTTCTTAGGTCATCCACAGTGGATCCCCAAATTCTGGCCATATTAATAATGATATAAAATCAGTGCTCTGACATATAAAGGTATGAAAAGTATTTAAATTAATATCTGTACAGGATACATTCAAGAGAAAAAATGTTGATTGTACAACAAGTCCAGGTTTTGTTATTCATTTTTTGTGTTGGTTTGGTTTCTTTTACCTTATCAGTTTTGTATTTTCTGCATAAAAATAACCCTTAGAGTTATATTTCTTCATTCACTTATTCTATTTTCCTTAAATAAAAAAAGTGATATTGTGTCTTAAATTTAATCGCTAAACAATTTTCATACATTTTATCTATTTAAGTTACATATTTGGAGGGGCATGATCAGAAGAAACAGACCCCCAGCTCTGAACCTGAGTGGTGTGTCATTGTTGGACTTCTGTGCAAGTCATGGATAATCCATAATGAACACCATGTTCAACCATGATGAGGTCTATCTGTGCACTTGGCACCAGGACATGTTAGGCTGGGGGTCAATAATTCATTTTGTAGTTGTACCTTCTGATCTTAGACTGCATGTCTTGGACACTTGGGTGAAGAGAGGGAGAGCTGTGCACCAAACACCACCTGGTGGTGAGCTGGATACACTAGAAAAGGAGTAAGCTGGACACAATCGGCAGGCACAAAAGAGTAGTGAGGGTCTGCTGGTAACATCTGGTGTATCCCTAAGTCAGAGGTGTGTTCAACTTCTACTTCCAGGAGAGCTCCACCATATTCTTGTGGAGAATGGGGACATGGAGTCTGAGTGGACCATGTTCTCTGCTTTTATCGTCAAAGCAGTTTGCGGTGTCTGTTGGTATGCTTACACCAAGCTTGCTATGGCCCAAAGTCCGCAGAGGGAAAGACTGGGAGAAGTTTAGAAAGGGCATGAAGAAAGTCTAATGGTTGGCCTCAAAGTTGTTCTGGCAACCCCTCCAGCGCCTCGAGAGGGGAAAGGAGGGCTTTGCCGATACTGTTTTCATTTTGATGATGTTCTGAAAGAGGACATCATCGAATGGTGCAAAGATGAAAGAATACTTCTTAATTGGGCTGAAATGCCTTCTGTGGCGGAAGAGGAGACATGAATCTGAAGTGGATTCCTTCATCACACAGGCTGAAATGACCAAGGGGGTAAAAATAAAACTCCACATTGGCAAGGCATCAGGTTGGAAGAGATCTACCTTGGTAGAGATCTACCTTGAATGTCTTGATGCTCTCTGGATGTTGTTGGGCTGTCGTGGCTGACATGACCCTTCAACATTGCATGGAGGTTGGGTACAATGCTCCTGGACTGGCAGACTGGGTTGGCAGTTCTCCTGCATAAGAAAGGAAACCAGATACTGTGTTCCAACCATAGGGAGGCCTATGCTTGGGTGCTGGGGTGGAGAGTCTGGCTGACTGTTGAACCTCGGCTTCAGGAGCAGCAGTGTGGTTTCCGTCCTGCCCGTTTAACACTGGACCAGCTCTACAATCTGTGCAGGATGCTCGAGGGTGCTTGGGAGTTTGCCCAACAGGTTTACATTTATTTTATGAAACTGAAGAAGACAATTGACAGTATCCCTCGTGGTGCCCTGTGGGGGGCACTCCAGGAGTACAGAGTCGGGGGCCCTTTAGTTGGGGCCAACCGGTCTCTGTACAAACAGAGCAGGAGTTCAGTCTGCATCACCAGCATTAAGTCAGACTTGTTTCAAATGCATGTTAGACTCCAACAGTGCTTTCCTCTGTCCCCGGTCTTGTTCATAACCTTTATGGACAAAATTTCTAGGTGCAGCCAGGGGACAGAGAGAGTGTGATTTGAGAACCAGCAGATTTTGTCCCTGCTTTTTGTGGCTCTGCTGGCTTCGTGCTCCCAAGACCTACAGCATGCACTGGGATGGTTTTTAGCCTAGCGTGACGTGGCTGGTATCAGAATCAGCTCCTCCGAGTTTGAGTCTATGGTTCTCTACTGAAAAAAAAAGTGGCTTGTCTCTTTCAGGAAGGAGGAATGTTGCTGTCTCAAGTGGAGGAGTTTAAGTATCTTGGGGTCCTGTTTACGAATAAGGGCAGAATGGATGGAAGATTGATAGACGGATCACTGGTCTGGTGTGGTGATGAGAGAGCTGAGCAGAAAGGCAAAGCGCTAGATTTACCAGTTTGTCTACTTCCTACCTTCACATATGGTTATGAAATCTAGATCATTACCAAAATAAAAGCAGCAAACATTTGCTTTCTATGCGGGCTGACTGGGCTCTCTCTTAGAGATAAGATGTGGAGCTCACTCATTTGGGAGGGGCCCGGAGGAGAGCTGCTTTTCCTCCACATCGAGAGGAGTCACCTGAGGTGGGTCTGACATCTCTGTCCTCTCGAGACCTCCCTTGTGAGATGTTCCAAGCACATCCCACTGGGAGGAGGCCCAGGGGAAGACCCAGGACACACTAGATTATATTTCTTGTCTGATCTCGACCAACAGAGCTGGACCAGGTGTCTGAAGAGAGAGAAGTCAGGGAGTCCCGGCTGAGACTGCTGCCAAAGTGAACTGGAAGCACAAATGTATAGAGACCCTCCATCCAAATGTAGAGAGACATGTATGAATAGCAGTGTCCATTATGCTTATTTATTTTTAATGCATACAGCACTTCATTGGCCCCATTCATCCACTAACCGAGGCAGACAAACAAAAAAATAGCTATGTTATGATTTCTTTCTTATCTTTAATTATCTTCAATTAATTGGGAACAAGTGACTATATAATTAAGATGCTTTTATCTTTGTGTTAATAGCAATAGGTATGACTTATTTTTTTCCAGTTTTGGTTCCTTTAATGACTCAGCTCGAACTAAAAACAGAGTGTGTAATTGGCCTGCTTTATAGCATCTATTTATTTATTTTTCCTTGCATTATGTACTACATGGTGAAAAAACGAGAAACTATGCTCAGAGCAAAGAATAAAAACATATCTGAGTTTAGGTAATTTAACGGTCATCACTGTCAGATAAGACAAAATCTTAAAATCTCTACCTTTTCTTTGTCCTGCTTTGGGCTGAATAGGTCAGGCATGCTTCTGTTAGAGTTGGCTGATCACAAACTGCTTACTTCCACAGATCCAGGGATATTTCTCAAACAAGGTCACAGTTGTTTCTCTTGGATTTCCATTGCCTCCCAAGGAGAGCAGCTCCGCTTTTATAAGATGGAAACATGCAGTCAAATAAAATCCATTAATAAATCATGAGAAAAGAGGCATTAAAGTTTAAAAGAGAGAGTGACGGTGAAAACTGGAGATCAGGGCAATTCTTCCCCATACCCCTCCTCCAGTCACACAAATAAACCTGAAGACATACAGAATGATACAATAATGCTGTAGTTAAAAAGTAACATGGATAAAGTGTCCTTTCCACCCTCCTGGTATAGTTATACACCTCAAATCATTGAAAAGTCAAGAAAAAGATGGAACTATTTTAACAATATTGGTTGCTTAATATGGAATTACAAAAGAATGGCAATAGAGCTTTTTATCACAAACTCTATGACACGTGTGATCAAGATCATTTATATTATATCATTTTGTATGAGTGTCAAACCCTATTTTTGTTGACAAAAGAAACATTCTTCTACAAGAGGTATCTTTTTCCATATAAATGGTGTCGGTAAATACGGTCAAAATATGCTGAGCTTTACATTTGCACTCTTTCTTTATGGTAACAGCCACTTAACTGACTTAGGGGGTGACATGAAATGTTTGTTGAAGTGAATTGTAAAAACACTGAGGATACTAAAAGGCCTGATCTGTGGTTTGGACCATATTTCCAAGCCGGAGGCAGTCTCAGAATATTCAGAAAATGTTAGATATAGATCCATGATCATGCTGAAGCTGTAGGCTGAGGGATTCCAATACGAAAAAGTATATCTAAGATGAGCTCATCACCTAAACTATCATATGAGCTACAGACTTAGAAATAATGCAGCTAACTACAATGTTGTTTTATATGGATTAACTGTACAGTTCTATTTTCTCCAGATTTTGTGCACAGATCTGTACCGTTTGGCATGGGCACGTCGAAATTAAATCCTGCTTTTGTTCAAGAAGCCTGTCTCAACGAAGTCCTCTCTAGGGTCTACATACAAGCCAGTGAGAATCCAAACAAACGCTCTGTATGCATGACAACATGCTTAAGAACCCATAAAGGAGTCCTTTGTTTGCATTACCTTTGGCCAGTGCTGCCTTTAGAAATGCAGTTAAATAGTGACTAGCATTGAAAATTGCTCATATCCTTCAAATTGTAACCCACTTTTAAAGGTTTCCTATTAGGAAATCAGTGAACTTGACTCATTATACATCTCCCGCCTCATCTTATCCCACATAGATGTAAAACAAATCAGAAGTTTTTGATTGGAATAGAATAGAAATACCTTTATTGTCTCACAGTGCAGACACTTATAAAAGGATTATGGGTTATGGAAAGACAGTGTTTAAAATTAAAACTGCACAGTGGAAGAAAAAATAAATTTCTTAAAAACAAACTCTTATTTATTATTATTGCAAACAAACAAAATAATAACACAAAGAAAGCTATAGATAAGATGTTTTTTCTTTGCTACCTTTGCTTGATAAAACTTGGGATTTGACATCTTACTGTTATTCAGCCGGTCTTTAACCCTTTATAGGGCAAGGTTCCGTTTTTGATCACTTGCATCCCCCTTAAAAATGGAGTCCCTGCCATCTTTCACTGAGGTCTAGAAGCACAAGATCTATATCCAGCTATTCAGCAAAGATACTGCTACATGTCTGTACATCTTATTTTGGCATTTGACCAAGTAGATGAGCCCTTGAAGGATAAAATTCTGTCAATTAAGTTAAAAACAAGTTAAGAAAAAAAGGTAAAAAGCTAACTGAAATGTTAAAAAGTAAAGTTAATAAGTTAATAAGCCTTGTTAAAAATTATTTGTAGGTTTATAAACTAAACAATGTAAGTGCCAGTATCAGCATTAATGCCTCTAAGGTAATGTTGTTCCAAAAATAACAAAACAAATGTGTTTCTTTCACTCTCAGAGTGTTTTTCATGAATTTCTTATAGAAGCACTTTTGTTATTTTTCTTAATATATTCTGACAAGTTGACGTTTGTTGTTATTACATTGACATTCATTTTTACCATCAAAATATCCATATTTTTTATGCTACAAAGGTAATAAGGTTTTGTCCTGGATTCCAATAACACTGGCATGAAATTTTGATTTTCAAAGTATTTCATTTAGTGCCCTACAAAGGGTTAACGGTTCCCAAAAAATGATGCTATAATTTATCGGACTGTGCAGAAAAATCTACGTTTTGTATCTTATTTATTTGTGAATGTGTTTATTTTTATAATTCTAGATAAGACGCTGCTGGTAATTATCCTCTTCTCTTTTTTTTTATGTTTTACGGTAGCGTGACATGAACCGGAAGTCGGTCGGGCTATTTCCTTGGTAACAAGAAGCTTGCTTGGAGATGCCTGTTTAACTTGTAGCTAGGTATTCCTTCGAGGGAATTTCATGAATTGTGATGAAACGGCGCTTGTCTGTGACAGCAACGGCGCGAGAAAATTGAACCGGGAAGCTAACGTTTTTTTTGCGGCTAACTGAATCGGCTAATTCCGTTCAGCGCGCCATGAATCTGGTAGCCAAATGAGTTTTAGCTGTTTGTGTTCACTTTGCGTCCTCCTAGTCCTGTTTGGACGTTTAGCGCTCCCTGCCACAGAGTTAGGGGTCACTTCTTCTCTCAACTCCACACCAACATATGGGGTTTCTTTCGGGTCTCCTACCCCACCTCCGGGTGTTACTGGGACCCCGGAGGATGCCACGCAGCTATCCGCGTCAGAGACACCGACTGCGGTCACAGAAACTCGGTCTCCTACCACCGAACAGACCGTGGTGTCTACTGAGGGTAACTTATTTATTATAAAGCTAGATCTTTAAGTCTTATTTTTTATTTTACTTTATTTTAGACATGATTATCATCTCATGGCTGCCAACTTCTCCCCAAACCGTGGGGTGAGATTTTGAAATATATTGGACAGGAAACCCTGTTAGATGAGGACAGGTGCAGCTATAGGTTGGAGGTTTCCAGAGGATTTAACTGAAACAAAATGGGGGAAATGTGGGATTTTTATAGCACAGTAAATGTTACTGAATAACAACAAGTAATCCATAGTTATGTGGAACATTGTTATCACAATATACATCATTTTCTATAATCTGGTGATTTTTAGAGAATTGAAGTACAGCAGAATGGGCCCTACTAAAATACTTGCATCTTAAAAATACTGTAAAGAATTTCACAACTTTGTTTATTAATTGTTCTCTGCAGTTTAAGTAAAATAATCAATGGGAAACTAATAAGTCATCAATGGATTACTGGCACTGATACAGGAACCAGTGCAATCGAATCCCATGCAAACTACTCTCTGTATGAATATTTGGTAATAAGCTAAGGATTAAATAGCGTCATTCATTATGTTAATAGCTTTTCTTACAATTGACAAAACAGCTAAACAATTCAGATCCTCTAGGAGACTGTAGATTTTAGAAAAACTCACCATGACACAAGATAGCACTTCTCTGGATGTTTCATTTGGAAAATGTGATGGAAATTAAGTTAACATATTCAATGGACCAAAATAAGGATAAATTAATAAGAAAAGTAATATTAAAAGAAGAACATCCCTGTGGTTTCTCCTCTATGAATCCTGGATAAATGAGTTGTTCTGCACATCCTCTCTGGATGTGGTTGGTCTTTTCTTGGGTGGCTGATATTTTGAAAAATAAAATGCAATGGTTCTTTTTCTTTTTGTGGAGCCTCTATGGGTTTCAGAGGCAAACCTGAACTCAAGTACTAGATTGCTTAAAATCTTCAATAATTTACAAAAAGAATTATCCTAGTGCAGATTAGATAAGATAAAAAGTTTTTCAACACTCCAAATTCTAGAAAGGCATAATAATAATATTTTGTGGTCCCTTTATATATTTAAATTCATGTATTTTTATTTTGGGCCAGAAATATTACGGTAATAAAACCCCTGTGTCTCTTTGTGATCCTGCAATAATCATTTCTGTCTTCATAATTCATTCTAAAAATTCATATTATTTAGGGACCAAACCATTAATACTGATAAATCGTATGATTTTATTTAGTAGGACTCATGTTATGTATTTTTTTAGGCTGTCTCTGTGATCTGACGCCTGACTTCTGCGATCTTGGTTGCTGCTGCGACACAGCTGATTGTGATGTTGCCAACCTCACCACAGTCTTCACTGGCTGTCCGAAAAAAGATGTGTACGTTTTCTCCCAACGCTCTCTCTTTATATCACATACTTCCTTTAATTTGTTTTAAAAACCCTTTACTATGAACCAGGAGCGGAGTTTGCATTGAGAAATGGCTGATGTTCAGAGCCAACGTGAATTCATCACAGGTCACAGTGACTGACACCTTGTTTTGTATCCAGGTGGAAGGTAAATAATGAATGTTGATCTTTTCTTTAAACATGTTGAACTGCTGTTTCACATATTCATGTTTCTGCCTTGTAGCAGCTGATGCACCCAGGTCTCCTCCTGCTCCGACTCACTTCCTACCAGTAGGTGATTCCTATGATTTCTCACCTCCAGGACAAGCGATTGCAAGACACAGCAGAGATTTTTACAGGGTAAACACCTATTGCACACTCACTAAACTTTAGAGTTACTTGTAGTGAATATGGGGTTTTGTTTTTTGATTAAAATACTTTTCTAGGTTGATGATGTTATCCAGACGTTTTTCTCCAAATCTTCTGTTCGAGGGCTGCTCCGTCAGCCGTCTCCAGGCGTCGCATCTGCCTTCTGCTTCAGCCGTAACCCTGCAAGTAGGTTTAAACTACACAGAAAGTTAAATTGTGGAGTCCCAAATAGAACCAGGGATTCCCCAAACTAGACTTAGTCCCACACATTAATTTATCTTAGGCTTTGCCTCCAGAATGGGGAGCGGCGGCCTAGTGGTTTGGGCATAGGGCGTGGAATCCTGAGGTTCTGAGTTTGAGCCCCAGTCCCACAGACTGTCACTCTGGGTCCCTGAGCAAAGACCCTGTGCGCCGGGTGCCGCACAATGGCAGCCCACTGCTCCCCAAGGGGATTAAATGCAGAGAGTTCATTTTGTTGCTCTGTGCTTGTGACAGTGTAATGACAATAAAAAGCTGGGGAGAAAAAAAAATAATTAACCAGTTTGGTGGTTATTCCTGCTGTGGAAAATGTATTGTAAAAGGTCCAGTAAAAGATGTCTGCATTTCTTAAATTCAGTTACTTGTTCTTTGGTTTTAATTTAAGTCTGTTTTGTGATTGCCATCCCCCCGATGACTGTGAGTTTGCACAGGATTGTTTGGCTTTTATATTTGCAAACTAATCTGAAGGATTCAGCTTCTTGAACAAAAGTACAGTTTTGATGTCAAGGGCCCTAGAGGTGCCTTGTAAAGTATCCACCTCAGACAGGCTCTGTTCCACTTCTTTATATCCTCCTCTTCCTCAGAGTTTCTGAGATCTTCGTCGCTGTCTTGTACCCGCATGGTGACCTCTGATTCATGCACCACTGACCCAAACCTCAGAGCCAGCTCTTACTTTTCAAACATGAATCTCATAAAGGTAAGTCAGTCAGTTCAACTAAACTGCTTTAAAAACATCCCTGCCGGTCGTAAACTCAAAGCAAGGCTGAGAAAACCTTTTTTTATTGTTACAGGTTCCAACGGCTGCGGCTGCAATTCCATCTGATCTTTTGGTACGTTTCTCACCCCAGTAAAGAAATACCTGACTGTTTTTATGCTCTTGGTATTAAGAACATAAAATAGAAAAAGTTTGCATTTTCAAAGGACATTAATATACACACAGATTCAGTGGTGAAGGATTGCATTCAGGCTGTATTTTTATTAAGGCTAACCTTGTGCTGTTTTCAGATCCCAGTAACCCCACTCTCTGACTGGCCTGCACCAGTCAATAGAAACGGCTCCTGTATGAATGTGGTGAAAAATGTGAGGAACCCCACTAATCTGTTTTAGTGTATGTTAGAGCTTCAGACTCATCTGGGCTTTTTTTTTCTGCAGGTAGAGTTTACTGTTTATTTCACGGCTAGAG
Organism: Cyprinodon tularosa; assembly: GCF_016077235.1. NCBI lineage: Eukaryota > Metazoa > Chordata > Actinopteri > Cyprinodontiformes > Cyprinodontidae > Cyprinodon > Cyprinodon tularosa. Next base: position 53,070 of record NW_024038086.1, read on the forward strand.
GGGAGATAACAAATGGAATAATCAACATAAAATTGGCCGACGTGGTTCTGGACCAGCTGGTGCTCCAGACGCACTCTGTACAATATCAGGTAGGTTCCAGCTCAGCAGAATATTTATCAATCCTTGGAGGAATTAATAAATTAATGAATGGCTTTATTTCAAACATAGAAAGACATAAAAGAATAGAGAGAAACAACGAGAATATGAAGAATTGTTAATATGCACAAACAGGGAATTCCAGAATTAAATGCATTTTTAGGTCAAAGGGGAGGAAGAAGAAACCTTGGGGATTCCAAGTTCCATCCATCCGTAGCACAATATGTGCGACTATTTAAATATTAGATAATGAAATGAAAGGTAAATGTGGCCACAGTCAAAACCACAAAGCTCCATAAGCACATGGGATGTCTGTTCTGAATCTGTTACAGCTTGCCACACCCAGACCAACTCCGGCAGAACCAGCGCCCCCTACTGGACTCAGACTGGGATCTGCTCTTATCGGCCGTTTTAATGGAGAGCTGCAAACTGTATCCTCAAAGGCAAAGTTACGACTATCTGTCAGGAGCAGAGTTTTGATTTCTGTCACAACCTTTGAAGCAGAAATGTGTCACTTTTCCTTGATGGTGAATTAGTTGACATCACTTGGCGTTTCAGAGGGTGGGGAGTGTTCCTCAGATCCCAGCACACGATTGCCTGTCCTCTTTACACACAACACAATCACTGGCTGCACATTAAGGTGAGTTTGTCGTATCACGATTGTCTTTGTGGGATTTCTAATAATACATTTCTTGCACTTTTTTATTAAATATACAAGAACATTTAACAAATATCAGGTGGTTCTTATTCAAGTTGGTCTACTGCATATTCTGTCTTTGCTTACAGCAATAAATATAGTCTAAATAATTTAAACATAATTTGTTTGATCAACTTCTAAACAATGGGAGGTGTCAAATCTTAATCTTTGGGTATATGGTTTGGAAAGTTTTCGGAAATTATGCATAACTAAGTTATTTATATACATATTTGGATTGGAACAGGTTTTTTTCAAATTTTTTTCACTAATTGAAAGAAAACAAAGTTCTACCTTGTAATTGCATTGCTATTACATAAGTAGGAAGATCTAAATTGGCACCGTGGGAACAGGAAAAGGGGCAAACTTGCCCCTACAGCCGAAGCATTTCTCGTAAAGAAACATGAAACCCAACAGCATTACGATATTCTGTTTTCTCTGATAGTCGATGTGTTTCCATCTAGTTCCCCTACTCAGAACTGTACTGAGCTCCGATCGCATATTTATGAGACGCTACGAGGATCCGCTGCTTCCGATGTGATCGCCATGAACTCAGGCTCCCAGCCAGACTGGACACGAGTCATCACACAGGAGTGTCCGATCAATCCACAGGTACAGCTATGATTTAAACCAAACATGTCAACACCACAGTTATGCTTTGCACCTGTATACTTGAGCCTGAGTAAAGGATCAAATCACTGTTTAAGAATAAATGGTGAATATTTATAGAGCGTTGCAAATAAAAAATAAGACCGTACAGCGATATTTGAATTGCATAGTTTAGGTTGCAGCATATTCATCGGTTAAAATGGCCTGGTCATAGTCCAGAGCTGAATTGAATGGGAATCTGTGGCTGGACAGGAAAATAGTTCACAGGCACTCTTTGTTTAATCTAATTTAATATTTTTCAAGAAAATTAAAAAGCTAAAATTCTAAGCTCTAGACAGGTAAAGCTGGAAGAGAAAGGTTTTCAGATAGTAAATCATGTTTTTTCTTTTTTTTTATTCCTTTCACAGTAGATTTGTGCACAACTTTCTGTTTGGCTGTTAGTAAAATCTTGATGCAGTGCAGGAACGTTTGGGTGAGTCTGGCTTATCTGCTTTGTTTTTCTTCTTTCTTACAGGAGTCAGGTGACTCAGGCTGCACCATCCCACACTCTCTCTTCATCCAGGTACTCTGGGCTCGCCAGGGATTCATTGAACATCCTCAGAACTTCATCCTGGGAGCCAAATTTCTCTTCCATTGTCAAAACGTTCAGGTACAGAAACATGAAGTTACTCAAAAAACACTGGCAAATACCTAGTTTTAGATCAGTTTGGTTATTGGCGGTATCTGTGTGTATTTTCCAGGTTCCTTTATCATCTCCTCTCACCCTGATGGCTAAAACTGTGTTTGTGGAAACCACAATTTACCCAGAACCCCCCAGGGGGGTCCCTCAGCCTCACTGGAGGTTTCCATTTGGCTTCTTTACCAGAGGAGCTGTGGAGCTGGATGGCCATGTGGTTACAGGCAGCAGCGGTGCTCAGAAGGTCTCATGGGGTTTGATGCTGTTGTTAGGGGGGTTAACATTCTTCACAACAAAAACTTTGACGTAGCAAATAGTGAAATTTATGTATAAATGTTTTATTTTGCAGCTATTTTATACTATAAACAGTACACTGTTTTAAATAATAAAAGGGTCAAAGTCTTTAAACAAGGCATTTTTTGCCTTTTTTCTGGATGACTCTCATTGAGGTAAAGATGCTTTTCTGGTGCATAGATCCTCCTCATGATCCGTTTGCTTCCTGTTCGTCGTCCTCGCCTCTTTTCCTGTAAACTGTACATAGTTGAAAAGTGTGACGAGTGCAGCAGGAGTCATGCCTTCCAGACGGGTAGCAGCACCCAGCTATGGGTGGACAGAGGAAAAGTTTGCAAAAAGATTAGCATCTTTATGTCATAAATACACAAAACAAAAGGGAATTTTCAGTCCTGATTGCAGACTTACAGTGCTGGGTCGAAACCTGTCCAGGATTTCCCTGACTTCTTGAGAGAGAGACACCGGTAGAGTGAAATAGTCGATGTTCTGTGGCAGAGCCATGTTCTCCTCCTTTTGAATTCTCTCTATCTCTCTTTTGCTCTGGTCACAGTGAGGCTTGTACACAGCTGCATGACAGACAGACAGTTAGGCTTTAGTTCGGGATCATTTAAGAGGCTTCACACATTTAAGCAAGAAACAGCAGCTTAGTTTATCAAAATAAATTAAGAAAAAAAAAAAGTTCAGATAAAAGTTGGGGGAATTAAAATCTTAAGGTATCCCATAGCCCTCTGAATTTTTTATGTAAAATGCGAGAAATCGGGTTTTACCCTCTATTTTGAGTCTCTCTGAGAACTCCATGTACTCTGAAAGGTTCTCGGGAAAGACAGAGGCCAACATTTCAAAAGACACATCCTTGTACTGCAGCAAGTCCATCCCGCTGGAAAAAGAAGAAAAAAAAACATAAACCAGGGATATTATTTGTTCTCTGAAGCATTTAGGGCGCGGTTCAACTGATGGGCTCACCTCAGCGAGCTGTTCTTGCTCTCACTCACACTAATCCCAGGTAACATCCTCCTCCATCTGGTTGTGGACATGGTGAGAGCCTGGAGGGAGGATATTGCATCTTGGAGACCTCTCTTCACTCTTACAGCCTCGTTGTGGCGCACAGATGACACACATCCTAACTCATATCCTGATGGAGACGAAGCAGAGCAGGCAGTATAGACCCAGCACCTTATCAGAAACAACACATCAGACATAAGAGCTACCTTTCATTGTGAGGCGGAGGTCAGCGTTGTCTGGTCTTAGAGAAGTGCGAAATTCAGCCCGGCTGGTGAACATGCGGTAAGGCTCTTTAACTCCTCGGCTCACCAGGTCATCGATTAGCACGCCGATATAGCTCTCTGTTCGAGACAACCCAACCAGAGGCAGAGACAGTGCCCAGCGGGCAGCGTTCAGCCCCGCCCACAAACCCTGTGCACATAAAGATTGATTTTCCTCATGGTTTACTGTTAACAGCTCCAGACCTGACTGTAAGATCCTGCAGCACTAAAGAGGTTAGTGGCACTGAAGGATCAATCCCTGACATGCTTTCTGTCTATTAAGAAACAGAACTGATTTTAGTCCTCGCAGATGATTTTAGAATTACTAATTTAAATAGATCAGCTTTTTTTATATATATTTATAAACATTTTTAAATAGCAAAAGCAGAATCCCAACCTGGTGGTTAGCATTTATTAAAAAAAATGTAAAAGCTCTAATTGAGATGAAAGTTAAACCATTAGAGATGGGTGTAAATAATTTTTTTTTCACAATTCATTCACCTTTTACTCTTTTGATCATCTAATGAGAGAATCCATCTGCTTTTCCTATCAGAAATGAATATTTAGTTTGACAAAAATCTGCTAGAGCCATGAGTATTTATGGACTTAACTGTAAATTCAGATATGAAAAAGATTTTTCCATAAAGGGTTTAGGAGAAAAAAAATAAAGGCTTATGGGGCCTAATAAGGTGAATGTAAAGTTATTCAACATTTATTTAGATTCTTAACCGAACGTACTTGTTATTCTGATCAGTAGAATATTGTTCTTTACTGTTAATAATAGTCCAGTTTGTTTCTAATGTGTCTTGCAACAAAAATGCCTGTAAAAGTGTATATTACACTGGTTAAAAATCAATATACTCTCTGATTAAATTAGTAGTTCTTGGTGATTTTATTTTAGAGTTTTTTTTGGGGATGACATGTTTTTATCTCTAGTGGAATATAAATGATAGCGGGACCAGAACTTAAAATAAAGAGTCTGGAAAAGAAATAATGCTCATCAGATTTATAATAGGACTGTAAAATACATGATTTACTTAATAATTATAATGAAGACTATAGCGCTAATACAGGTGGCAGCAGAATAGAGAGGGTTAAATACCAATGCATCCCCTTTATATTTAAATAAAATATTTCAAGTGATCTAAATATATATTTAAGGAGCTTTTGTCATTGGAATGAAGTGCAGTAATACATTATCAGAATTTGGTATTAAATGAATCTGATGGCCTATATTAGTTCATATTTACTCCAAGCAGTTCCAGGCAATGCATTTCTGAGGGTTTGCTGTATTTACTCAGCTGCATCCATCAACAGCCTGAGGAAATTACCTGTGCAGCAGCCTCTTCGTATCCCGTCGTCCCGTTAATCTGACCGGCCAGAAAAAGTCCCTGAGTATTTTTCACCTGCAGCGCCGGACTGAGCTGGGTGGGACACACATAGTCATACTGCACACCATACCCTGCAGAGGCACAAAACAGCAGATATGGAAGCTAAGAAAAACAAGCATTAGGGACTGATGAGCTCTACACTCTGGAAGAGGTATTGCACCTGGGGTGTGGATCTCAGCTCGGTGCATGGCAGGGATTTCCCTAATAAGTCGGAGCTGCACGTCAGGAGGCATGGTCATGGAAAGACCCTGTGGGTACAAAAGATCAGAATTCACCCCCTCGGGCTCCAACCACACCTGATGACTTCTTCCTGGAAAGCGCAGCACTTTCGATTCTATGGAGGGGCAGTATCTATAAGAGAAAAGACCCACATTACTGTCCCAAACATTGATCACACAGTACAACTTTTATCCCCCTGCACACAGGCTTGAGAAAGTATTCATACCCTTTCAACTTTTCCACATTTCGTCTCATATAGACACACAAACAACTAATTGTCACTTCCTAACTCTGCAAAAGTAAAGTCATAAGATATCCTCTTAAAGTACGGCTGATTTCCAGCAATTTTTAAATGCATTTCTGCTTCCATACAGCTTAATTAAATAATTAAATTAGAAGGACTTTGTAGGAATTGACTGCGTGCAAATGACCAAATTTGGTCCTTTTTTTAGCTCTGCTGGAGCAGGAACACAGTCCTCACTGTAAAACATGGAGGTGGGAAGTTATATGGAGATACTCTGACATCCTAAGCAAAATGTGTTGAAAAAAGGAGTAAGAATACTTCTGGCAAGGTGCTTAAAATCTGCAGATACCTGGGACCTTTGGTGTCTTGCTGTATGTGACAGTTTAGATGAAGACTCTCCCTCACCACTCTCTCCACACCTGGAGTTGTGTAGGTTAGGTAGCAAGGAAGCTGCTCTTCAGGCTAGAAAGTTAAAGCATTTACAGGGGTTATAAAATTAATTAATGCTGATTGAAGAATTAGTGATGGACCAGCCAAGTCAGAACGTCTTATAGATTTGACCTTGCAGCGTGTGTGAGTATTCATGAAGCTAAACGGTGTCGGGTTGCTGTCGGGCGGTTGAAGCTTGGCCAGGGAGAGGTCCACTGAATCCTTTAAAATTCTGGGTGGGGTTCCGGTCCTTAGCCTTCCAACCCTCAGACGCAGCCTCTCCCTCAGCATTTGGGACAGACCAGAACTTGACGGAGCATCTCCGATCCGGCCTCCAGGGGATGTGGTTTGGCCCATGAAGAGTGAGCCGGACAAAAAAGTACCCGTGGTGAGGATCACAGACGAGGCAGAGATCGGATGGCTGCTATTGGCTGACATAGGAAGGAATAAAAAAAGCATGGTGACCTAATATGATCAAATTATCCATTTTTCATGTTAGAATCAGGCCATCGATTTGCACAATTCTCATTTCTATTTAGGACATTTCTAAATGACAAATATGACTGTCCACTATGAATTTAGAAGATCATGTTCAAACAGGTTGAATTTTCTCACTTTATAAAATGTATGAAAATATGCAGACTTGTGATTATGTGAAGCTGCAAATATTCCACGGATCCAAAGTTGTGTATCCAAAGATTGTTTGTACGTTTACTACATTATTCATCATTTAAAACTGACGAAAGTGTGTAAATTAATTCTAATAGCTACAATCTGATATATACCTAAACGTATCCCAGTAACGCTGTGGACCCCAGGTTCTTCAGGATTTGGATCCGCCACCAGAAGCTCCTCCACTGAGCCCTCCAGCACCGTCAGCCTGGGAGTAGACAGCAGCTCTGCCTGAAGGACCAATAGTCACTGAAGGTTTTAATATATCTTAAAACAGGAATATTTACCTGATTGTAGCGTACCTGAATGAACTCCCGGTAGCGCTGGCGATCCAGCTGAGCTCTCGGCCCCCACACAGCGGGCCCTTTTCTACGATTCAGGATGGAGAAATGAATCCCTGCCCAGTCCCCAGCTCTGCCACAGAGCCCATCCAGAGCATCTATCTCCTTTACCAGATGGCCCTTGCCTACTCCTCCCAGAGATGGATTACAGGACAGGGCGCCTGTGAGGAGGTCAACAAAATCAGCTTCGCCATGCCCCGGTCACAATGTTCACCCAGCGTCAACAAACCTCACCGATTGTTTGTATTTTCTGTGTGACAAGGAGGGTCTCCGCGCCAGCCCGGGCTGCTGCAGCCGCCGCCTCTGTTCCGGCGTGACCTCCACCCACAACGATGACATCATATAGCTGTCTGGAGATGTGACTGGCCCTCTTGGTTACCAGAAACCAGATGCTCTGCACTGGCGATAGCTTCCTTGTCAACATGTGAGGCATGTACCTGTGAAAGAGTTGGAAGTTTGAATGCAATAAAAAGAAATATGTCTCCAAAAAAACATTTTGCACATTAACTGCATTAGATCTGAGAGTAGACAGTTTTTATGTTTAGCTTTTTTTGTACAATATTTTGCTGGTGAAGTGGACTCCTAAAGCAAAACAGGATAGTGTTTAAAGACTATCTGATTAGATGGGGAAACCATTACAAAAATTCCTTTGTTTTTTCAAATAATAAGAATTGATTTTTACAATAGCGTCCATAGATAAAGTAGGGAATGTACATAATGCTTTTATGCAAAAAAGATTGGATAAATAACTAAATCCTTCAAAAAAAAAGAGCATTTACTTTTTTCTCAATCACTTTAGAGTGGAAGTGTTGATCCAAAGTTTAAGCTTGACATGTTACCAAATAAATGCAAATGATACAAAATTGCAGACAAAAATAAAGTAATATATATAATCAATAATATATAGTCAATTTTTATATTTTGTCGTTTAAAAATCCACAGTTTATTATCAAACACTGAGGGTACTTACAGTTAGCCTACCAGAGGATAAATTTGTTATCAAGCTTATTTTCTCAGGTGATTCCAACAGAAACTAAGACTTTAGCATTAAAGGTTTTATAGAATATTGGGAAACTAGAGCTATGTTACACAAATGCACTTTACGGAGGCCGCCATATTGTTTGGGTCTCAAGACCGTAATATCAGCCTTATAGACGCAAGCAGATTTTATTTTTTTGTATGCGTGTCTATGGCTCACGTGTCAGTTCTAAGCTGGCATGGATCATTATTATTTGAAATCTATGTAGATTTATTCTGAAAGTTAAATAAATAAAGTTATAAAGGCTCACTTTAGTAGTTTAAAAGTAGAGAGCGTCTGTAGAGCTGCCCCTTAACAAGTTAATTATTAGGTTGTAAATAGATTTTGACATGAGGGTTTTGCCACGTGTTTATTAGGATAAATTAATGTTTAGGTCAGCTACCTATACACCTGCGTGGATAAGCGCGTGGATTATTGAAGCAGTTTTTCATTTACCGGTACGTGAAAAATGCACGTCAACGCCCCCTCCCCCTTCCAGCCGGTTTCCACTCAGCCGCGCGCGGATTGAGTCAAGTGAGCCTACCGAAAGGTGGTGTTGACCGACCGCAGCAGGTTTTCCAACGAGAAACCTGAACAAAAATTCAACCTTCTGAGGCGACTGACAGTAACGTCGAGCTCTTAGTTTGTAACGGAAGAGCCAGCGGAGCCGAAGTTGAGGCGACAGGACAGAGGGAAGAAAGTAAATCCCGGAGGGAAAGCTTCCGAAGTGAGCCTGAGGATCAAAGCTAATGCTAACATAGCCAGCTAAATAATTACGTGAAAGCTGTTATTCTTTAAGCATTTGTGTCTGTTTTTTTACGTGACTCAAAAGGTTAACACAATAGTTATCAACGGGTATTTTTATATCAGATATATGGTAGAATTAATTTAACTTTCTAAAAGGTTTACATCAACACGGTAGGCCACAGGCGACTGGTGTTGAGTTGCTACAGTGGCCGGGGTGTTTTTTTTTTTTTTTTTTGAGGTTACCCCGGCTCTTCACGTTGTAGGCAGGTGATATTGCTAAAGATAGTTGGCTGTACACCAGCTTCTTTTCGGGAGAGTTCAATTTTATTAAGTTAGCTCAAGCTTGGTACTGTCTAAGGCTTGTGCTTCGCAATGCTGAAACCCCAGCAGCAATCCGGCTCAGGCGGGAGAAAGGCGACTAACGGAACACCGGGGCCCGGCGGTATGTCTTCCCCAGTCAGCGGCATCAACAGCGGCGGCCGGACACCGGCTGGAAGGTGAGCGGGCGGGGACTCTCTGAGTAGGACAGACCGAGGATTGTCCCGTGCTGGCAAGGCCTACCGGTTAAAGCACCCTGCTTGTAGGGGGGCGTGGCTTGGTACTGGAATTTCAGTTTTGGCCAATAAGATTAGTTTGATATTGATGGGCAGAATGTCTTGACCAATTAAAATCAGTTTCTTTTACCTAGCCAAATCAGTGAGGTGGGACCAAGATGGTGAAAACAAAGCAGCATCAAGGCTATAAAGTTTAGCTGGCCTGTCAATGTTGAAAACGCCACTTGTCCTTTCAAAATGTAATTTTTGTTTTCATTTTTTGTAGTAAGAAGGCCTTTAATAACATAAAAAAACTATAGCCTATGTGAGCCATGTTTTTAGATGTATGTTGGCTAAAGTCTTTGTAGCTACGTCTTTGTTTTGTAACCTTGTGTAACTAATGGCAGCCACTTGAATTTGATTGTTTATTTTTATTCTGACTACACCTTTGCACCTGGATCAATTCTGATTATTCTGTTAAGTGTTTAAACTTCTTTTAATTATTTGAATCTTTATTTTAATGGTGTCAACGTCAGTGTTTAATAAGCTGTATCTTAAGAAAATGTATTTAAAATTAAATGGCTTTTAAGAAAGCTTTCAAAAGATTCAAAAATGGATTTTATTTGATGGCTACATCTCTACTAATTTGAAGCTTCTAACGGATTTTATCAAACAACACTCTTGGTCATTATTTTCTGACCAAGAAAAACAAAGAAATCAAAAGATGAAACCAATGATCTTTAGTTGTTGATCTGTTTATTTTCAGTGGACGGCCTCTTTTTGCTCCCTAAAAGTAATGTTTTATTCCAATATATTATTTCCCCTTTAACAACAATACCAAAGATTATTCTGTCTTGAAAAAGAAAGTCAGTATTTTTCTAAAAATGGAAAATGAAAGTTAGATTGTGAAAATAGTGGATCAGATAAAGAAAATCTTATAGAAGGCACACCTTGCCTAAGCTAATTAGGCTTGGACTTTAGTATCAAACTGGTGGGTTTTTGGAATACAGGTATTATTTAAAAAATATTTGTTTCTTTAAACATTTCAATTAAGTAAAACACTGTTTTGCTAAATCAAAGATGGCGAAACGCCTCATCTACAGCTTTAATTTTGATTAACTATAAAATAACAGATGATATTTGGGGAATGTTAACTTAATCATTTTAATAGAAACTGTTGGAATGTGAACCTACAAGAGCAAATAAACATGGGGGAAGGACACAGCCGGTAACATGACCATCAATCAAGCGGTTGGCTGGAAGTCAGACTCTTGATTCTAACATAACTACTGTTATTCTTATCATTAAAACATCAACACAAAGCCTTTTTTATTTTTTTTCAAATTGTTTTGCCTCCTAAATTTTTAGAGCAAATGTCGAGTAATTGTCAATAATCTTATTACCTTTTAAAAGTAATATATCTTTTTTCGTTAGAATATATATTTACAATTTTAAAACTACAACAAAAATATTCTACTTTAAAGAAAATCATTCACTTTATTTATTTATTTATTTATTTATTTTTTAATCAACATTTTGGTTAAAGCCTAAGAATAAGATACAATTATTTTCATTTTTTTAGGGCCCGGATAAATAGCATATCTTTGTGTATCGGTTGTTTTTAAATGTAAATGGAAAAAAATAAACTTCCCATCATACAAAAAGCTGCTTTTAAGGGACCGGAGCAGGAAGCTACATGATCACCAGTCAGCTTCATTGTCTGTAACATAAGTTTTCCTCAAATTGTGTTACTAGCATGAATATTGTATCTTGGTTTACCTTTTAATATCAGCACTTTAATTCTGACAAATTCCTACATTTAGGTATTAAAAAAAGGGGGTGTGGTGTATGGAAAAACTCAGCTTCCTTTAATCCTTTTTAATCTTGTTTCTTGCAGGAATAGGTCTTCTGCAAAGCCATCATTTCAGTCCTCTCCTGTAAGTATCTGTCTGTCTGTCTATCTGTAAATTCAGTCAATGCCAATTGATTTGTTTTTGCTTATTATGTATTGATTATTTTTTCTTGTGTGTGCAGGTGTTTGAGGGTGTATACAACAATGCTAGAATGCTTCACTTCCTAACAGCTGTAGTGGTGAGTCAGTCATTTGGATTTTTGCCTCCGTTGGAGGCGTAAACGTCAACAGTGTAACAAAACCTACCTGTTTTTACAACATATTTCCAGGTTAGGGTTGGACAGTGATAAATGCAACTAAAATTAGAACTGAATAAAAATAAAAACATCTGAGCTCTGCCTGTTTATTCCACTACCTAACAAAATACTTTAAAGTGTGTTAAATGACACTTGGAGAAGTTCTCTCCCATACTTATGAGTAATGCAGCTTTTCTAGGGGTGCAGCTATTAAAGACGAGGAAGCTGCACAATAAAAAAAAAAACTGAACTGGTCTCTAGTGTGTGTCCACAATAACAATGATTCTAACAATTTGATGAATTTTATTTAAGAAAGATTGAATAAAATAGTGAAAAACTTTTAATATCTTTCCTCCAAACCTTTGGTAGTGACATCTTTTTACTTCATGTTAATAGATGATAAAAACGGAGACGACTACATGGCATGGTGCTACACTTAAAGATAAAACAGTTTGTGCTTCATTGTACACCAAAATTAAACTAAATATTTTTGTGTGTGTATTAAACAGCTTTTATTCTTTTCCTAAAGTTTCTACATGTTCATCCTCTAATGTTGTGGGTTTCTGATATTGAGCTGCTTGTACTATGCAGCCAAAGCAAGATTACTGTTGTATCACTAACCTAAATGTTATAACACTCAGAAACCTTTTGGAATCTTGGCAGTAATAAAACATGTCTGTTGACTCTTAGGCAAATACTGATGTTATACTGAGATATGACTGATTAATGTTTAGCTTTGTTATAATAGGGAATATTGCTCAATCAAGCATACTCTTATGTGTCAACGGGTTTAAACAGCTGCCAGAAGGCAGTTTGATATATATTTTTAAGTGGGTTGCTCTTGTATTAAGTTAGTCATTGTTGTTTTGTTTTTTTTGTTTGTTTTTTTTTATTTAAACAAGAAGCTGTTCTATAGATTCACATGTGTTCAAAATATATTAATTTAGTACAAGATTAAATTTGAAATCAAAATGCTTGTTTCTCAGGGGTCCACATGTGAGTTAAAGGTGAAGAATGGCAGCTCGTTCGAAGGCATATTTAAGACCCTCAGTTCTCGGGTAAGAACCTGAACATCAATCTCACCTCACAGACACAGATTTTGCCTCAAAACCTCCAGCAGCTATAAATTGGATAATGGTAAAATAAAAGCTGCTTGGATTATCTTGTTAAAACGCCTTTAGCATCTCCTATCTGTCCTAAGATCTCTGCTTCTGTTTCTTAGTGTGAGTTGGCTGTGGATGCTGTACACAAACGTGGTGAGGAAGAGGGGTCAACATCTGCTCCCCCACGTAGGGAGGACATTACAGACACCATGATCTTCAGCCCATCAGATCTGGTTACAATGATCTGCAGAGACGTTGACCTCAACTATGCTACCAGAGGTACAAACGGTTAATTGCTATAATAACAGATTTAATTTTCTCTCAAACCCTCATCAGTTCCAGACAGAAAATACTGCTGTTACATATACATGAACTTTGATGACATTCTAATTGGGTCCAATTTGCTAAAAACTAGCAACTTTAACTATTCTGTAAACATCTTCCAGAATATTTGTTCACTTTAGTAATCATAGTTTAGAGGATAGTTTAAAGGGACTGAGAACACTGGAAAAGTTTCCAGCTTGTGTAGGATCTTTGAATATGGTTAAAAGGAGGTTAAAAACGTTGATCCAAGAGCAGATCAGTCAGGGGTCCTAAAGAAAATGTGTATTTTGTTTGGCTAAGTTAAAGTGACTTCATGATGCGTTTTGACTTTCAGATAGCTTCACAGACACAGCCATCAGCTCCAGCCGCATTAATGGAGAACATAAGGAGAAGGTTTTACAGAAATGGGAGGGAGGAGACAGCAACGGGGAAAGTTATGATCTCGAAAATGATGCAGTAAGTCGGTCTTTTATAGCACTTGTCATGAAGTAGGAATTCATGCTCTCTGACCAAATACCATTACATATGGATTATTTTACTGCTGCCTGTATTTGTTGCTTTATTTTGTCGATTGCTTGGATTTTTTTCTGCAGTCTAACGGCTGGGATGCCAATGAGATGTTCCGCTACAATGAAGTAAAATATGGAGTCACATCTACATATGATTCCAGTCTCTCCATGTATACGTAAGTTAAATTGTAACTCACAAATAAATGCCAAATAAACTCTTTAAATTAAATAATTTCATTTCAGAACCCCTCTCTCAGCACTATTTTTACAGTAACCCTTTATTCTAAGTGTTTCAACTCATTTCAGCTTACAGTAACTATTAGTTGTTGATGGGTATTTATAAACAGTCCATTGATTTACATTCTGTTATTTCCATGTCCACACAGTGTTCCCTTAGAGAGAGGCAACTCTGAGGTTTATCGGCAAAGAGAGGCCCGCGCTGCTCGCCTTGCGAGCGAAATCGAATCGAGCCCCCAGTATCGCCATCGCGTCGGCCTCGAAAACGACGAGGGCAAGAGCGAGGAGGAGAAGTTCAGCTCTGTATTGCGGGATGGCAACGATCGTGAGAAGGGTCGGGAGAGCCCCCGCGACAGAGGGAGTGAGAAAGGCAGAGACAGTCCTGGAGCAGGCAGCAGGTTGGATGGACTCCCAAATATTCAGCACATGTATGGTTGTAGTGTATAGGTGTCTGTAAACTACTTCAAAATGTTTCCCTCACAAATAATATCTAAATGTAGATAAGATGACCACATTATTACAAAAAACAAAAAAAGGGTTAAACACGTGAGGTCAAAGTGAATAAAAGCTGAATAATATTTGGGACACATATGAATATTTGAGTGTCATGATAATGACATTGAATTTAATAATTGAATACAAAGGCTGAAAACATTAATTTCTTTTTTTTTTTTTTCATTTCAATTGCAAACATTTACATGTCAAGTATCATTTTAACTTTAAAAAAAGTTGTGCTTTAACAGGGGCTGTAACCGATTATAAATATGTATAATAGGTATACCGTAAAGATGAATGTGGGATATTATATCCACATATCAGTTGGATGATTTTTGTAACCGCAGATTGTGGTTGTTTCATGCAAATGATCTCAACGATTTGACTTTTGGCAAAAGTTTTTTTAGAATGACAGAAAACGAAACAATTGAATGAAAGTTTGTTTATATTGAAGTTTTATTTCCCAACTCTATTTTTTTCTTAACATTGCGAGGGATATGATCTGGAAATCTAACACCCCAACCCCCTCCTAAAGGAGCAGAAAGCCCTCCCCATATACCTCTGTGCATATGCAGGGCAAGCAATATGAAAATGGAGCCTCGTGGCATTAATCCCACAGGAAAGAAAATGTGCTGATGCAGCACAAGGTTAAACATTAAACTGATCAATTTTGCTGCATTACATAGAATTTAAGATGAATTTAGTTCTTCCTCTTCCACAGCTACAAAACAAACATTCTCATCATTTATAGCCCAGCGGTTATTAGAGATGTAGGAGTCTCTGATTCTTGAAGTTGATTTACCTGTTCGCAAGAATCATTATGATCGGATCAATAATACATTTTGATGAAGATATAAATGAACTAAGTAAACCCAAATATTCTGGTTTGGGCCAAAATGCTGCATTACCTTGTACAGAATTTCTTACCTATTAAATATTTTTGATGGCCTTCTTGTTTCTCAGAGAGGGAAAGTACATTCCACTACCTCAACGTCAGAGAGAAATGAACCGAGAAAGAGCCGAGAGAGGTCCTGGTGGGCCTCTGCCCCACAGTCGACTCGGCGGAGGCTACAGGCAAAATTCTTCCTCCTCATCCTCACCGAGACCCCCGCTCCCCTCTGCTGCCGGACCCCAACCAGGAGTCTCTTCTTCAGAGAGAAGCAGTCCTCTGTCGAATCGAGGTGGCGTCTACACCACTCACCATTCACAGGGCAGTCCAAGCCCAGGTTCTGGTCCTGCGAGTCCGTACACGCCTGCCTCTCCTGGTGGAACGGCAGCCACCCCAGCCTCTGCTTCTACTGCCACCTCTCCATCCAGCCCCCCTGCCCCTCATGGACATGCTGTTCCTCATTCCCACTCGCTCCCAGTCTCTCTGTCTGACGCTGGCAGGCCTGTGAATGGAGGTAAGAACTGAAGCATTGATTGGATCCCAATCGCTGGTTTAAGTGGCTAAATTTGATTGTGTTGCCTCAGTTTCTTCTAGAACGTCTCCTAAAGCCCAAAGACCTCCACAATCAAGTCGGACAAACCGTGCTCCAAACGCACATCCTCAGTCCACAGGTACCAATTAGTAATCAAATAAACAGAACTTAGTTTTTTGACTTTGCTGTTGGTTTTAATAATGTTTTGTCCTTGCAGCCACTCGTTCTCCTAAATCAGGCTCTTCCCAGGACACGCCTTATTTGGACACTTCGTCCGTCTCCCTGCCTGCTCAGAAGACGTCAGGCCCAGCCCCTCTCTTCCCTGTAGATGGTAACGTCACCCATCCAACTGTCACTCTGCTTGGTTCTGTCTGAGAAATTTGCAATAATAACTTTGGACGTCATAATTTGGTCTTGCATTTGATTTATAGACTTCCTGTTTTTTTGTTTTTTTTTCTCTGTCTGTGAAACAGCTTGGATAAAAAGATCTAGAAGGTTATGTGGAGATTTAATTTATAATTGTTTTTCCTCTGCAGTGAATGAGATCCTTGGTGCAGCTGCTAAAGAACGCTCTGCAGAAAGCCCTGGCAGCACAGAAGACAACAAAAGCAGTAAAGGTTTGTGAGCTTCAGGCTTCCCTGGCTCACATGCTGAACATCATACCTGCACACTGTTTTATAACGGATTTATTTTGTCTTCTCAGCTCCTTCGGTTCAGCAAAGGTCACAAATTGAAGAGCTGCGGAAATTTGGAAAAGAATTCAGGGTAAGATTGTAGAGGCCCGTTTTTTCTTTTTCACCTGTAGATAAATTTGAAAAAAATCTCATATTTTTTTTATACCAATGGTAACTCTAAAACATTACTCCCACTTTCATGATTATTGGCAAACATCATTATGGGTAATTTATTGATAACTTGGTAGTATAGCAGAAAAGTAAGTATTATTTAGACTTCAAAAAATCAGCAGCATGTTTGGCGTAATGGACTTTGTTGTAAGGGGAAAAAAACCTGCAACATTTTTGGTGACTTAATATGTAGAATAAAATTATCTGTGACTGTAAAATCTAACCTAGCTGAATTAGAAATGGTAACAAATATTAAAATGAAAACTGGAAATCTACATTAGCCCAAAAAATCCTCATCAGTCCATCTCAAAAGAGGCATGTAAGTTTTTACTGAAAAATATATTTTAAAATAACCTTTTCTAATTTGACCGTTGAACTAAAACATAGTTTGATGAGCAGACTGGCAGATCAGTAGTTCACCGCAGATGCAGGTTGTGGCCCATTTTCCCTTAATGTGCTTTGGGTTAGGAAGCGCGTCCATGTTAAATGGGTCTGACCCAGCAAACAATTGAAACATTATATTATTCAACAAGGATTTTGTGGATACTCAGAAGTGACCAGCATCCATCTCAACCCAGACACTAACAGCAATTACACGTCTAAATAAAAAAAGAAAAAAGTCAAATATGAGAATGAGCCATAAAGTGCTGCAGTTATGTGCTTTGCCGCAGGTGTCAGCATCAATAGAAAATTCTAAAATGCCTTTTTATTATTTAGCTGCTTATTTGTAGCTGTTTTTAGTTAGTTGCTAGAAGTAGAGTGACTAATTTATCACATATGCAGTATTTATATTAGATTTCTTTTTAACCACATCAAACTGAATGAACTACAGCCCTACTTTTGCTGGTTGTGTGGACCGTGATTAATGACTCCTTTCTCATTGTTGTTTGGCAGTTTGAGTCTTATCCCCCAAACCCAGTTATCCAGATTTCATGATTATATTTGGTTTTCCTGTAATATGAAAATGTTTTGATAATTATTGCACTTTGAATCTACATTTTGATTAAATAGGTTTAGGAAAAGTTGACTTGCGGGTTGTCGGTTAAAGAAAAAAATCAAATGCTTAACTAAGCACCATACAAATTAAAGTCAACAAGTGAGTTCCTGTTAACACGCTAAATAATTAAAGTCAGATTTTAACTTTTTTTATTAACTGCTGACTGTTTTCCAGCTTCAGCCTAGTGGAGCCGGTTCCAGCTCTCCTAGCTCTCCAGCAGCAGCAACGCCTCCTGCTGTTGGTGAGGCGACCCAATCAGGTGCAGCTCAGTCTCCATCAGACGCCCCCTCAGAGCCCAAACTTCAGCCTCCAGCTCCCAGTCCTTCCAAACCTCAGCATTCAACGGCTCTCTCCGAAGAGCCCACCAAGGACGTTGCAAATCCACTGGGTGCTGCTGCTTCTGCCACAGCTCCCATTCCAGACCGGCAATCACCAGCAACTCCTCAGCCAGCCAGGACCCCAGGAGCAGAGGACGTCAGGTCTGAGTCCGCAGAGCACCCCGATGGTGTGGCAGAGTGAGTTTCAGCAAGTAAAAATCAAAAAATTTTGTCATTTTTCCCTACATTTTCATAGTTAATAACTGCAATTTTTTTTTTCTCTCAGCCAAGTGAAGAAATCAACTTTAAATCCAAATGCTAAAGAATTTAACCCAATCAAAAATCCAGTGCCTGTGGTAAGCAAGTTTTTCCATTCTACCAATCATTTATTAGAGACAAAATTAGTTGCTGTTGTTGGTATTTCATTTGCTTTAAGTAAAGAACAACAAAGGGAATTTTTTTCTACCAATAAATCAGAGCGATGACGTTCGGTCCAGGTCTGCTTTGGTCAACTTGTTAAGTAAAATAGAAACTGGTCTAAGTAAGGAACCGGGATAAAGAGACAACAGGGCAATTATCAACAAACCCTTTTTGCACACAGGGGGCAAAAACTAGCTGGTTTTGTTCAACATCACCTTCGATTACTACACAAGTTCATCCTGGTTCTAATTGAAACTTGTAAGAATAAACAGTATATCAGTTTGTTGCATATGGGCTTCATAGACTAGTGTGGGTCCTTAAGACTCTGGAAAAAAACAAAGATTAACGTCAGAATTTGAGCCATAGCTTAATGGAACAATTTCACCTGATCTATTGAATCAAGGGACACATGGCATCATGATGCACCATGACGGGTAAAAAGGCTGTGCGACTGTTTTGGCAGTGTTCAGCGGGGAGGCATTGGGTCCTGCTGTTCATGTGGAGCAACCTTATGTGCTGAAGAGGAAAACAATGATCGAGCTGTTGGCTTGTACTCAATCAACCAGATCTCGGTCCCATGGCGCATATGTGACATGTGCTAGACAAAACCAATCATATCCAACTTTCAGGACTAAAAGCTAACAAATTGCTAGCAGATTCTACAGCACATTCTCAGTGGTTTGCTGACGTATACGGCTCAACATATTGGAGCCTTTTCTGGCAGAAAAGGAAAGATCCACACTTTTAAGCAGATAGTTTTGATTCTGCACATGATTTTATCAGTCTTTTAATTTGGGTTTTTAGAAACTTTATCCATATTCTACTGGAAGAAGTAGAAACATTACAATAAATAGCTCCCCTTTAATCCCTCAGGATTTACTTGGATTTATTTTCTTTACCATCTTTTTTATTTTTCTAAACTGAATTAGTCTAAAAGTTAATAGCTTGTTGGACATATTTTAAATGTAAAAGTTGTTTATCTGAACATTGGTTGTCATGCAGGCAAAACCCAACACTGCACCAACCCCTCCCCGTCCAACTCCTCCGAGCCCGGTGGTCCTGCAGCACCCCGGAGGGCAGGGTGCCATCTACAATACTCCCTACCTCTCCTACGTCTCTCAGATCCACCCTGTTCAGGTATGTGGACAAAGCCTAAACTAGAAGCACTTCAATGTATTACATTTGGTACTTTTATGAATGATTAAACCCAATTAGAGTTTATTTAAAGAGACCATTTACTATAGAACGTCCTTTTAAGTTTAATGGTAAGATTGGCAGCATTTCTGTTCTTGTTGAAATGTTTTTCTCTTTCAGGCTCAACCAATGTATCAATACACAATGTCGACAGTTAACCAAGGAAAATACCCCAGGGGCAAAGGTAAAGGTCTGCTTTTTATCTATTCCCAATCTGTTTCATTTTCTCACCTGACAGGTTTTTTTTTGTTGTTGTTGTTTTTCATGTCCAACTTTTAATTTAAAAATCTGCAAATTGTCAGATTTTCTTGTTGTTGACTTTCTGTCAGGTTAATCTCTCATTTCAACATTGTTCCCTCTCCAGTGCCTTCGCGGCCTGAGGCGTCACAGATGCTGCAGGCTGCTGCATCAGCAGCTGGAGCTCCTTTGGTGGCGTCCCCTTACCCTCAGTCCTACCTGCAGTACAACCCACAGCAGTACAGCCAGCAGCAGGTCATCCAGGCCATGACGCCCTACCCTGGACAGGTACAGCTTTTATTCCCCTCAGTTATTCGGGCTTTTTATTGATTACCAGACTATTTGAGGTTACATTTTCTTTTCCCCGCTTCGCAGCCTATGTACTCCATGCTGCAGGGCGGAGCAAGGATGATAGGTCAAGGTAGTGGTCCCCATCCCCAAGCCCTCGGTCCCCCTGGAGGACCTCAGTTCTCTGCACAGGGAGACGGGCCTCAGGGGCCACAGCAGGGCATCTACGGTGAGTGATGTTGGATTTTAAAGTCACAACACCTGAACGCAAGATGGTTGGTTACTCTGACATCATGGTTTGGTTTCCTGTGCAGCTCCACAGTCGTTCTCCCATCACTCTGGTGCAGTACATCAGCCGCAGCCTTCCAGTACCCCGACGGGCAACCAGCCCCCACCTCAGCATGCGGCACCCAGCCCTGGACAGGTATGATGCTGGTACTACCTGGCTGTAATGTGAATTCACATTTTTCCTTTAAATTTTCCACTTTTACCATCGATTCTATTAAAAACAACAATGAAAAACAAACTGATACCTGTGATTACCGAACAAATTATTCTTTAAAGCAGCATTTTCCTTCCTACTTCCTTGTTGTTTTAATATCTCATTTGTCTTCCATTTTCCCATCTTTTTTTCTTCTCTTTCAGTGTCATTTCTCCTTCTTTTCTCCAGCCTTTGCTTAAAAGAACTGCTGTAAATTGCAGTAAAGTTTAGGGTTTGAAGTTTGGAGTTTTGACCTAAAAAATGTTGGAACTTTACATTGGATTGTGGTGTTAGTCCAAAAATACAGTAATACCCACATGAACGTGAAAAGAAATGACCCAGCCATCTGATTTGATACATTTAACTTCATACCTTCAACATAAATGCGTCCCATTTCATAAGGAGGAAGAACCGACTGTGATGCTGAAGTTTGCCTTACTATGCAGTTTTTCTTTCTTCAACAAATCTTTGTCTTCGCAGAACGCCCAGTCAGGCCCACAGCCTCAGGCCTTGTACCACCCAACTCCGCTGTCGGCTCCCACACCACCCAACATGGCTCCAGGTCACACATCCCCACAGGGCTCCTACTCCATTCCAGGCTACAGCATCCACAGCCATCAGGGCCTCCCACCAGCTTACCAAACTCTGGGGCAGCTGACACAGGTAGGGCAACATGTTTCTACTTTCAACAGCTTCTTCTTTTTTTGTTGGATTTGAGGCACTGAGCATTTTAACTGGAGATGTTCTGATCTAAACTTTTATTTGATCCTCATCAGGCCCATGTTCAAGGAGCGATGCCTGGTCCTCACCACTCAGGCGGCCATGGTCAGCCCCAGTTAGTAATGTTGCAGACTCCTCAGCAGGGTCCAGGTGGGGTGCCCCAGCACCCACAACATGGACCACAGCAAGGACCACACCAGCACTTTTACATAGGACCCCCACAAGGTAGGAGCCGTCGTTCAAACACACTTAGAAGACTATTTCTATATTTTTAAAGACAAAACAGTTGAAGCTTGATAAACAGAACCCAGTTAGTCTTTCTAATGATTGTATAAACAAGCTGAGGACTCAGAATCTCAGATATTATTCCTTTATGAAAATGACTTTAGGGCTGAGTTAAGTTAGTCTTATTTCCTTAATGCAAACTTATTCTTTTTATTTATTTTTTCCTGGCTGTGATGCATCAGTGTCCAACACCAAGTTCTAAACAATTAAGTTTTACTTCTGTAGATGAAATTGGTCCAATTTATTTCATAAGGAGACTTAAGTTGTTGTGTGTTTTTGATTTAAACAATTGATCTATTTAAAGGAGAATTCCGGTTTTTAACACTTTTAGCCCATTTTCTGTAGTGTCCAGGATGAAATCGAATGATCGACACCAAAATTTTTACAATTGGTCCTGTCTCTGCTATTTGGCTCATGCAGAATCCCCCCCTGGCTGCTTCAGAATGGCTTCCATAGTGAATGTCCGATAATGTCCTTAAAACAACCTTAAACGTTCTTTTTTTAAAATATGCTACTCACCGGGTCGTCAGCGCTGTTCAATGACGTTCCAAAAAAAGTTTCGTAAAGAAAAATCGTTCCTGTAGTGTTTTATTTAGCATTTTGTAAATCCCATTGAGTTCTGTTGGAATAGTCAATATCCCTCCGCCACCGGACACGGAAATGGGGCCTGTTTACACAGTTGTAGTCTTTTCGCTTCACTCTGTGTACTCCGACGTCGAGGTGCTAACGTCTCTGTTAAACACTTTAAAAAACTCTGAAAATGGAATTCGAAAGGTGGATTCTTGAGGAGGACATATTGGACTTTGAGTTTGACAGTAGAGGATACCGTTTTGAACCGGAATATACTGAGGAGGAGTATATAGAGACATTGTCGCCAACTAGTGGTCTGGAGTGTGCAACGCTTCAGATTCGAACGGGAAGCGGAAGTTTATAAGCGGTTGTGATGTATCGGAAAAAATAGTTCTGAGATTTACAAAATGCTAAATAAAACAAGACAGGAACGGTTTTTCTTCACGAAACTTTTTTTGGAACGTCATTGAACAGCGCTGACGACCCGGTGAGTAGCATATTTTAAAAAAAGAACGTTTAAGGTTGTTTTAAGGACATTATCGGACATTCACTATGGAAGCCATTCTGAAGCAGCCAGGGGGGGATTCTGCATGAGCCAAAAAGCAGAGACGGGACCAATTGTCAAAATTTTGGTGTCGATCATTCGAATGCATCCTGGACACTACAGAAAATGGTGAAATGGTGAATGGTGAAATGCTAAAAGTGTTAAAAACCGGAATTTTCCTTTAACACTTTTCTATCAATAGATCTGCTTCATCCCTCAAAACACCAACATAAAAACACAAAAGAGCTAAGGGTCCATTTCAGTTAAACCTTTAGCTTGGAAGGTAAAATAGAGATGATTAGTATTTGTGTAAAACCTTACAAGAGCATCTACTCCAGGGATTAGTTGTTTGTAACCTCATAGGAATTTACTGTATAATAACAATAATGAAGTTCTACTGTATGTTTCTAAGCATTAAAACAAAAAATCTGACATTTCAATTAGAGCAAAATAAATCGTTTTTTCCCAAAAAATAGTTATATTAAGTTTATAGCATGCAGTTGAACAATTAAATTGTGCTACCTATTGTAACAAGGATCCCAAAGGAGCCTCTTCTGCAGTTGGCTATTTTTCTTTTTTTTTTTTCCTGATGCGTTTTCGTTGTGTTTTATTTTGTAAGCAGACGTTCGGCAGCCAGTCACAACCTCCAACACAGAATAGATAAAAAAGACTTTGGTGAAGCTCTCTAAGCTGTTGCATTATCTGTTTTTGTTCCTGCTTTAAATGTTCCTGCTTTTTCAGATTTTATAGTATTTACAAACCAGCTCTCTCCCTGGTGAAGCAACCACCTGATCTATCTTCTCCATGTACACATAAAGATAATAACATTTTAGGAACTATGTGAAGTCTATAAATAATGTTCCTATTATTACAGTCAACATTACTGATGAGCTGCTTAGGAAAGTAAACCAGAGATAAATGTTTAGAGTCTCCGTTCTTCTCCTCCACAGCGATGCAGGTACAGACACATCCTGCCACCTTCCATCCACCTGGAAACTAAACCCATCCTCTATGACTTCCTGAACTCCCATGCTCCTTCCTGCTGGACGTGTAGTCCGGCACAGAGCAACTGCAAACTGACAGAATCACAGAGGAGAGAAGACTCAAATCCTCACAGCACCTTTCTCTTCTGCTGTGGCGTTCATCAGTGAGACCCTCGGCCCCAGACTAAAGGGACGGTTTTATTAGTGGTGATGAGAGGACAGCAGCAGCGTCCTCCTGCTGCTGCTGAGCTCTTCCCTCCACCTTCTAACCTTTTGTATTTGTTTTCTTGGACATCATGTACCTTGCTGGGCAGACCAGTGAGAGAATCAGGAACAGATGGAAGGAAAACAGCAGCAGACCTTTTTCTCTTCCAGAAATGTTTTTAAGCCTTGTGAGGTTTTGTATTTAGGACAACGCAAACCGGAGACGGACTGACGTATAGAACTAAGAACCCAGTGTGACCGAGGAGGGAGGCGAGGACGTGAGGGGACTTTTAGCAAAACATTTTTTTTTAACTCTATCTAGTAGTAAAAATCTGCCCCTTTGCCCTTCTTCTCTCCTTTAGAAAATCTAATTAATAAAAAAATGGACTAGACAAAAAAAAAGTAAAAAAAAACAATGACTAAAAAATAAAGTTCTCTACTCAACTACAGTTGTTTGTTTCTTTTTATTGCATAATTCATGGAGGAGAGGGTGTTCCTCCTTATATAAAAAAGCTTTTATTTTGCCTTAAAAAAAAAACAAACATGTCATTCAAATGAGACAATAACCTCCAGTGGAGCTTTCTGTATCCACGCTGGCATTACATCACATTTATTCAGCTCTGCAGGTGAGATAACATGACCACTAGGGGGACCTCTTGAACCACCAGCCACACTGTCATCACCATGGGTCACCCTCACTCTGCCACACAAACAACCCTTTGGGTTTGGGGGCCAGACTGTCCCCTACAGGCAGATGTTAGGACACCGAATCAATGCACATGGCTCGTTCTGCTTCAGCCGGGCTTGTTTTCCCTCACTGCTGCTTCAGTGTGACAGGGCGTAGAGCTGCTCAGCACAGCGTTCCAGCCGCTCCCGGTACTCCAGGTTGCAGTAGTTTCCTATGGGGACCCCCTTGGTGCCGTGAAGAAGCCCCCAGCAACAGGCGGCGATCACTGCTGTGCTGTCACTGTCACCTTAATCAGAAAAAGAATATTATTAAAATTAACTTTGTATGAAATCTGTCTTCTATGCAACTCAGTAACTTTAAACAATGTAGTGTTTGAACAAACCACTACATTGACTCCTCTATTCAAGATGTGTACAAAGGCCTTCATAATAAATATAGGCCTATTTTTAAGCCTGATACGGATACATCACACTGTTCTCTATTTAATGGATTGCTGATAGGCCGTTGGTAGAACACGTTGCTGTGAAGTCACCAGCCACCATAATGGTACTCCCTAGTTAGACTGGTTGGAATGTAAACAAGTGTGCTATAGCACTGAACGACGATCTAAATTTAAGGGGGGCTTAAGAATCAAAAGAAAGAAAGTCATCACTTTGACACAAACCAGCTGTTTCATAGCATCTGATTACTGTATTTATGGTAATAAACAGGCAAATCACATTGCAAAATAGGTATGAGGTCTTAAGAATTCTATAAATCATGCATATAACATCTAAATCCAAAATTAGCGTTAAAGCATAATACTGCAGTCAGATATTAAGAATATTACACACTGACGATGTGCCAAAAGTGCTAAATTGATGATGTACATGTGACATGCATGTAATGATTACATTGTTATAACTACATTAAAGGCATTTTTGTGACTCCAGTCTGTGGGAACAGGGAGTACCAAGGAGGTGGCAGGTGACTTCACAATTCCCATTCCTAAATATGTGTTCAAATTTTAAGTGCAAAGTGAGTTAATTATAGTGGCTGATTTTGGAGTGGAGAGAAAAGACCAAAGAACAATTGTAAGAAAGTGACAAGGAAAGGTGCTCGAGGGAGGAATGGATAGGAAAAAGGAGACGTTTAGCTTGTTGGATAGGTTGTAAAGCTCAAATATAAGTGCTGAAAATTTAAACTAACTCACTGGCTGGCAACCCTTTTGTGCAGAGATGGAGATCAAAGACAAAAAAACCCCCCAAGAAAATGCTTCCACCTGAGCTGATAACTGGCTACGAGAAAACAGCTCCTCTCCAGGTGGATTTGGTGTGACACAAAATATGCATGTAAATATATGAACACTTCATGATAATTTTTTTCTAAAGATGGTGGTTTTGGATTCAGTTGTCACCAATGATTTTTATCGAGAGAAAAAAATAACTTCTGCAACATACGTAGGATATGAAACTACTTATTTCTGACGTCCCTTAAACCAGCTAAAACTGACTGGAGGTGACCCATCTGTTGGGAAATCAACAGCTTCAAACCTTAAATAAATGCTGACAATATTAAAAACAGAAACAAGGTTGTAGAAGCAGAAATTATGTGACTCAGAATTAAAGTCCAAACTTTCTAGCTGACCTCCATGGAAAGCAGCTCTCTTCATCAGCTCCTCCCAGTCCGAACCAGCAGCCAGCAACGCATCCAGCGCTATCATCGGAGCGTCATGGCCGCTACGCCCCGCCCACCCAGACAGACTGAAGCCCTTATAGGCCTCGTCCCGCTCTGCTGGACCGTAGGAGGAGGGCCAGAGTAAAGGTCCCACTCCGGTAGAGAGGCCCCTCATATCCAAGTACCTGAGGACAGAGGTAAGTTTACTGATGATGGAAAATTGAATAATGTGATTAACTCAAGTGCTGCAACAATGCAGGCAGGTATTTAATCAATTAGCTTTATCTGTAAATCAATTGGCTCCCAGAGGCTGGAGTTAATTTTACAACAGCTCCTAGAAGCTTAAACAGGCTAAAAGAATCAGCTGAGGTAGCAAACTTAAATCAGACGACCGCATGACCTCACTTCTAGAAGAAAATAAATAAAAGGCTGATTTCAGCAGCTCATACCACTGCCATTTATCACAGAAATAGTTCCAGTCACGCTCCGTCTCCTCCACGGCGAAGCCCCGACCCTGAACGATCATCCGTGCTGTGGGGACGGCCTCGTTGATCAGGCCCAGACCCCAGGTGGTCATCGGCCGGCGTTGGATGGCGTACGCTGCAAAGAGAGCCGACGCCACAGCCCCCAGGAAACCAGTGGGGTGAGGATGGGTCATCCTGCCCGTCTCCACGGCGGCAGCCACGAGGGACAACAGCTGGTCAGGCCTTGGATACCTGAAGTGGAAAAAAATAAAGATTTGAAGAAGATGAAAAAGAGGCTTTTGAAGAAACTCAAGGATGATTAGCAGCCGTTGGAAGTGGCCTTCTTTAACCTGATCGACAGCTTAAGTAGGAGAATCTGTTCACAGGTTACCTACTAGACATGTTCGCCACCAATAGTTATAGTAAATTGGCAGGAAGAAAGCCACTGCATAATGATATATATATAAAAAAAATTCCTATGTGTAATAAGTCATGTAGAAACTGCATCACAATAAACAGTGCTGACACACAGTAGAGGCAGTGTCATGCTGTGGGGATGTGTTTCTTTAACAGAGACTAGAGATTGACTGACAGAGAAAAACAAAGAACAATAATGGGACAATGTGTTTCAACTTCTAATAAGAGGATCACCAAAGTCTTCATCAGTACAAAAATACTTAAACTTTTATAGATGCGTTCGATATAGAGTGATACACCTCAAAAGGTTCTGTTTTATGTCCTAATTTTTAGACTCAAGGCTGGTTATCTCTGTTGTTTATGCATCTTTTACAACCAAACTTTTTTTCCTCCTCTTAATTTTCCAGTGATATAGTTGGATAATCCAGCTGAGGAGTTGTAGCTTACCACTCTATAGAGTTTCAATAAGCCTTCCCAATGATTTAGTTTACCGTAACATGATATTATTCTATCAAGAATTTTGTTGATTTGTTTTTTTCTATGTGAAAAAAATTTCTAATCATATTGAATTTGTAGCACAGAGTCCAAATAAGATATACTGGAGTTTTTGGTCATAAGAAACAATATTTTTGCAAGACATACTTTTCCCAGGAGGAGATTCTTACTTGAGCCCGATGCACATGGACCTCATTGCTGCTCCACAGCCGGTACTGTCTGGGTTATATGGCACTCTGTAACCCCCTTCTTCCCCAGGCTTCAGTTGAGAAACACCTTAAAGAGCACATCACAGCTGCACATCCATGTTTCCAAACAGCAGATGTGATATCATTTTACAGAGAAAACATACCCAGAATGCTTGAGGGCCCTGGTTTCCTCCCGTCCATGTCCTTCATGGCCTCCACGTAACGAGCAGCCACCTCATGCAGGAGCTCCTCCCCTGCTTTCCCTGTCAGAACCAGGTCAATTTACTCCATCACTTAAATATACAACTATATACAACCTAAACTTTTTTTAAATGGCAAATCAATGAATAAATTATGAGATTCTACCTTTAGCTGAGGCTATTTCAATGGATGTGTTTTGATCTGATTAATCTAATTAAATGAGGCGATAATTAGAATAAAGAGCCTGTAAAGAGCCCATTGGTTTGACCTCACCTGTTGCAAGTCCTTCAGCAGTTGCCAGGTGTAAAACTGTGTCATCACTCACTGGCCAATCAGGAAGCTCAACCTTGATGTTCTGCAACCCACCAAGCTCCTCCAGTTCCTAGAGAGCCAGAAGGGGTGAGACATTTTGAACATAACAGCACTGCTTTTTTTTTTTTTTTTTTCTAGATCTGCACTGACCTGGTGAATAGCAGGTCCAGACTCATTATACTCCCACAGCTGGTTCCTGTAGCCCAGAGCATCACCAGCTCCACTCAGCACCATGGCTGCCTTGTAATGCTCCAAAGTGGCAACTCTGTAGATACAAAGAGACGAAAAAATACTTGTTAAATTAATACATTTTATGGCTTTAGCAACGATTGGAAAATAACTTTACATTTGTTCAAAAAGTTATTACGACAACCCTTCATAAGCAGGGCGAACCACAAAAAGAAATTGTAAAAAAAAAAAAGATGGCTATTAAGAGAGTAATGTATCAAACTATATGGAAAGTTTAGTGGAAGAAAAAAGTGTAGCTCAAACAAAATCGAAATTACTCTGTTCACATTCAAATAGTTTTTCCATCAAATTGTCCCATAGAGCATCCATCCATCCATCCATCCATCCATCCATCCATCCATCCATCCATCCATCCATCCATCCATCCATCCATCCATCCATCCATCCTCTTCTGCTTATCCGGGGTCTGGTCGTGGGGGTCCCTCTCCCCAGCCATTTGGGCCAGCTCCTCCGGGGGATTCCCAAGGCGCTCCCAGGCCAGCCGAGAAACATAGTCCCTCCAGCGTGTCCTGGGTCTCCCCCTGGGCCTCCTCCCGGTGGGACGTGCCTTACCAGGGAGACGTCCAGGAGCCATCCTAATCAGATACCCGAGCCACCTCAACTTGATGTGGAGGAGCAACGGCTCTACTCCCATAGAGCAGAGATTCCCAGTCACTGATCTCTATTTATAATAGTACACTGTGCTGTGAAGTCACCAGCTGCCATATTGGTACTCCCTGATTAGACTGAATGTAAACAATGTTGTTTGATGCTACAGCATCAAACCACAATGATTTTCTCATTTTAAGACACAAAACCAAAAAAGAAGATGATCTGAAGGTAATTATCAAAGCAACCTGATCTTCTTTTACATCTCAGCAGAGGCTTATTGTTTCCATGCAACACAGCAGTGATGCAGGATTTCATGCAAAAGGAGCAAAACTCAGGAAATCTCTTCATTGGGTCAAAAATCATCATTAAATAACTTAATTGCATGTTTGAAATATGTATTAATCAGTGAAATGAACATGAATACAAGAAATTTGGTAAATATTATTGTTTGACACAATTTCAAAAAACCAAATACATTTTTTTTTTCTGTTTAAGAAACACCTGTTTGTTTGTTTTTTGTTTTTTTTTTATCATATTTTTATTGTTGTTAAAACAGATGTACAATGCCATTCAGATTATAGTGTTCAACAGTTATTACAATTCCTTTGGCTGTGTACAATATGACAAGAACCACACAGCATTTCGACATTTTTATATTTTTGTAAACCCCATCCAACCCCAACTCTGTTTGTTTTTTAAGCAGAAAATTCCTAATTAGGTAAATGGGTAAGTGTGTGTTTATGCATATGTATGTTAAACAGTTTTATAGCCAAACAAAAGTGTTTCAGAATATAATAATATATTCAAAAAAAGGTTAACCAAAACAAATAAAACAATTAATATAATTTAGAAACTTGGAATAAAATATCTGAGCTGATTAGACACTCATTTCAAATTTTTTTTAAAAGGTCAGTTAGAGGGAGCTGGCTCTTCATGTTATATTTAGTTCTCGGACCATGGAGCGAATGAAAGCCTGTTGATGAACAGCTGAGGAAAGGAAATGAGCTAACTATGGTTATAAACACATATTTATGCGCTTGAAGCGCAGGTATCGCAAAGAAAGTCCGCCATGCAGCAGCAGCAGCCTCACCGGTCCATTGCTGAGCGTCCTTCCCCGAAATCAGAGCCCAAGAGGCGGACACTCTGTTCTGTTCACACCGAGGCTGAGGCACTGCGGTCAGTCTATAAGAAACAAACGGTCAGTCAAGCTAGCAAAGCCCCCACGAGATTCTTCTGTTCATTTTTTTTATGGCGCAGGAGTACTGAGTATTGCGGTAAATTTCGTTTTCAAAATAAAAGTACGGATGCAGATGAACGCTAGAAAACTCTAATGTATTAGTATGACATTTCTGTCTTATGAACACATAATGATTCTTCCTGAAGATGTTCAAATATATATATATATTTTTTTAAAATTAAGGAAAATTAATATGAAAACATTACTATATATATATATATATATATATATATATATATATATATATATATATATATATATATATATATATATAATATATATATATATATATATATATATATATATATGGGCCTATAGGGCATGGGGCTTGGAATCCTTAGGTTCTGAGTTGAGCTCCACTCCCACAGACTGTCACTCTGAGTCTCTGAGCAAGACCCTTAACCCCCGATTGCCTCACAATGCCAGCCCATCCTCTACCAAAGGGATGGTTTAAATGCAGAGATAAGTTTCTCCAATTATTATGAATATAAGTCTGTAAAAGTCAGAAGCACTAAATTTCTGTGGGTGCACATCACAGACAATCTCACCTGCACTGTAAACACCACCTCACTGATCTAAAAGGCACAAAGGCTCTTGTGGAGGATGAGCAGAGGCCCCCCCCCCCCACCCATCCTCACAAACTTCTAAAGATGCACCATAGAGAGCGTTCTGACCAGCTGTCTCACTGTATGGTGTGGAGGCTGCGGCTCCTCAGACTGGAAGAAAGTGAGAAGAAAGGATCATCTGCAGTCCTCTGGGAAGAGGCGTCGAAGCATCCACAGCAGACTCTGCAACAGTTTCTTTCCTAACTGCCATCAGACTGCTGAACTGTTAAAAAAAAAAAAAACTCAAAATCATTTCACAGAATCTGCGTCACACTGATAACACCAAACCAAAAATATTGCATATTTACACCATAATAATCTGAACTTCCATATCAATGAGTTATTTTTGCACATATTTTTTCTCCCACACTCTTTACATTTGATCACTGCTGCACTTAATGGAATGGAAATGTTATTTATGGTCTGAAACTAACTAAACAAAATACAATAAAAGTTGTCTAAGTCTGAAAGTCTATGTCTAAAAAGTTCTGTAAAAGTTCAAAAAATATTCACTGGACTTGGTTTCCAAGATTTGAAGACATTTCGCCACCTCTCCAGGAAGCTTTCTCAATTCAAATGTCTGGATCTGCAGTGAGTTTGAGTCTTATATAGACAAAGCCTTGTATCGCTTGGAAACATGCAAATGGTAACAATGTTTGCAAGCGATACAAGGCTTTGTCTATATAAGACTCAAACTCACTGCGGATCCAGACATTTGAATTGAGAAAGCTTCCTGGAGAGATGGCGAAACGTCTTCAAATCTTTGAAACCAAGTCCAGTGGATATTTTTTGAACTTTTACGGAATGACTTTGACCTGGATGACTGAGAATCTTCATCAGCATATGTCTAAAAAGTTGCATCTGGAATTTCACAATTAAAGCCCCCAAGGAGGACATCACATTCAAAACCAATTTAAAGAATGATGATTTGTGCATGGCGAATAGTTTTAGATATATTGGGTATTGATTAAGAATTGCATTTGTAAAAAAAAAATGCTCACAATTCTGCATTGCTTATAATTTAGCCAATTGGGAGATGTTACACATTTACTGTTACACCACTGTTATAACAGCTGAAACCAAAAAAAAGGTCTCCACAGCTGGACAAATAAGTAGTTTTTTTTTTTTTTTTTCCAAAGCTTATTGCATCTGGTAAAGAAAGAAATACTAACACAGTTCAGTGTCAAGTCAAAAATAGCTCTTTCTCTACTTCTATTGGAATAACACAAAATTAAATGCTCTAAAAGTATCTAAGCAGAAATAAAATGCTCTGTTTACACACGATTGTTTGATTCAAAGTGGCCAGACATAACAGAAACAAGAGTTTGACAAAGGTTCCTATGTGCATATGGTGTAATAACCGGCATTAGGGGATTCCACATGTTAATCCACATGCTTCCTTGGCTGTGACATGATACCAAGGGTTTGTTGCAAATCAGCAATAAGAGCCCTCAAGGGTTTAATTACAGTTGGGCACATGGGTGGTTCTAGACAGGGGCCAACAGGGGCCAGAGCCCCTGTAGAACTGGTCCTGGCCTCTGTTAGGACCCCTGTTTTAATCTTGATGACATACACTGCTGCAGGCATTGTAACTGATTGGTCAATTGCACCCATTTGTTTTACTTCACAGTTCTGTTTAACTTGGGTTTAATCTGTTTTACTCAATTTCTGATTATGAATTAATTAAAAATTATAATTTTCATTTAAAATATGTAAAATGTGTTTTTTCCTGAACCATCAATATACATTAAAATTATATTCAAAATACTATCTTTAATTTTATTCAAAAGATTACAAACGGAATCCTTTTGTAAGACTTAACATTTAATTCCAATAAAGTTAAAAAAACAAACCACTGGACTTTGTTTTTCAAGTTTGACGATGTTTCGCTTCCCGAAACGTTTTCATACTTGGAAAACAAAGTCCAGTTTTTTTTTTTTTTTTTGTTTGTTTGTTTTCTTTTTGTTTTTTGGAATGACTATCATCTGGATGACTGAGAATCTTCGCCAGCATACAGACCCAACATTATATTTATAGACCATAGGAACAGGACTAATATCTCAATAACATTAAGGTGCTGTAGGTAATACAACAATAACAATCCCTCACATAATCTATAACTGTTCTTTAACAAATTTAAGTGTCTTAGTTGTTTTTTTTTTATTTTGCTTTTAGAGACATTTATCAGACTCAGAAGTGCCCATTATCAAATGGTTTCAGTTGCTTTTTTTCCATGGCAAGGGAATTATAATTTTAGGACATCTGTAAGGAACAGTTTCAACACAGAAATACACATTTTCAACTTGAACAATTTAAGTAAATTAATTGGAAATTTAACTTCTCCCAGTTTAGAGGCACGATTGGCTCTTTGGTTCTGTGCCTTAATTAACACATCAAATGACCTTATGGATTTCTTACTTTGGTGGACTTGTGTTTCTGATATAAATGATCCTCTAACATAATCTGAAGAAAGTGTGTCACCACTTCTCATGATTCTTATAAATTAAATTAATAAAAAAGGAAGAAAAAGGATATCTGTAATTATGAGGTACTTTGAGTTTTTACATTTCCAAAACTCTGTGGTAAAATCATTAAATATTTTATAACTTCATATATTCTTATAAAATCTGAAGAGAGCGTTCTGTCACCTGTTAGTATGCTGGAGAAATAAATCCCTGAAAACGGGACAAAAGCAGATCCTGAATAAGAACTTTTGAGTTTTTTTCTGGACATTTACAGTAGAATTCTGAAATATCCATTCTTGTTAAAGTATAGATAAACCACTTACAATCTCTAAAGACGACGAAGGTACTTTTTATCAGTTTGATTAAACGGTATAATTCAACATGGAAAAAACAGAAAAACGGCCGTTTTATCCTTTATCTCCTCAGAAAACGATTCGTTTTCCCGTTTTGTGGTTTCTGCACATAAAACCAAAATCCATTAAACGGCTTGATTTTGGTTTTTTCGTTTTCGCCCCCAAAACGGAAATACCAGTCAATTTTCGGTTTCAGAAGTGGGCGTGGCTTTCAAGCCCGCCGGTCCGGGGCCCTTCAAAATAAAGGCATGGCATGGAGAAACTTTCGTTGTATTTCCTGTCCTCATCGTAGCTTTTGCTAGTGTTCGAAATTAAAGCAGGTCTTATACATATATAAATATATACATATATTTAGATGTAATATATATTTATATTTTTTATAGCTACAGGGTTTACTCGGAATAAAGTCATCAGAGAGATTTAACTGCGACAGAACAGACATGGTAAATTTGACACTCACGACAGGTATTTTAAATGACCAGCAGATGTCGCTGTGCATCAATGGGACAATTAATCGCAATATCAAGCGTATTTTACCAACTCATAGTCAATAAATGGAACATTTATGAAACGGAGTGCTGTGTGAGGAACTTCATTTTTGTGGCGGTAAAAAATCTTGAATTTTTTTAGAGATATATCTGGGAAAACAGCCAATACAAACAGGAGTGAGGTAGAAAACATTATAGATGATCTCTCTCTCTCTCTCTCTCTATCTATCTATCTATCTATCTATCTATCTATCTATCTATCTATCTATCTATCTATCTATCTATCTATCTATCTATCTATCTATCTATCTATCTATCTATCTATCTATCTATCTATCTATCTATCTATCTATCTATCTATCTATCTATCTATCTATCTATATATATATATATATATATACACTATATTGCCAAAAGTATTTGCTCACCCATCCAAATTATTGGAATCAGGTGTTCCAATCACTTCCATGGCCACAGGTGTATAAATTCAAGCACCTAGGCATGCAGACTGTTTTTACAAACATTTGTGAAAGAATGGGTCGCTCTCAGGAGCTCAGTGAATTCCAGCGTGGAACTGTGATAGGATGCCACCTGTGCAACAAATCCAGTCGTGAAATTTCCTCGCTCCTAAATATTCCACAGTCAACTGTCAGCTGTATTATAAGAAAATGGAAGTGTTTGGGAACGACAGCAACTCAGCCACGAAGTGGTAGGCCACGTAAACTGACGGAGCGGGGTCAGCGGATGCTGACGCGCATAGTGCGAAGAGGTCGCCAACTTTCTGCAGAGTCAATCACTACAGACCTCCAAACTTCATGTGGCCTTCAGATTAGCTCAAGAACAGTGCGCAGAGAGCTTCATGGAATGGGTTTCCATGGTCGAGCAGCTGCATCCAAGCCATACATCACCAAGTGCAATGCAAAGCGTCGGATGCGGTGGTGTAAAGCACGCCGCCACTGGACTCTAGAGCAGTGGAGACGCGTTCTCTGGAGTGACGAATCGCGCTTCTCCATCTGGCAATCTGATGGACGGGTCTGGGTTTGGCGGTTGCCAGGAGAACGGTACTTGTCTGACTGCATTGTGCCAAGTGTAAAGTTTGTTGGAGGGGGGATTATGGTGTGGGGTTGTTTTTCAGGAGCTGGGCTTGGCCCCTTAGTTCCAGTGAAAGGAACTCTGAATGCTTCAGCATCCCAAGACATTTTGGACAATTCCATGCTCCCAACTTTGTGGGAACAGTTTGGAGCTGGCCCCTTCCTCTTCCAACATGACTGTGCACCAGTGCACAAAGCAAGGTCCATAAAGACATGGATGACAGAGTCTGGTGTGGATGAACTTGACTGGCCTGCACAGAGTCCTGACCTCAACCCGATAGAACACCTTTGGGATGAATTAGAGCGGAGACTGAGAGCCAGGCCTTCTCGTCCAACATCAGTGTGCAACCTCACAAATGCGCTTCTGGAAGAATGGTCAAAAATTCCCATAAACACACTCCTAAACCTTGCGGACAGCCTTCCCAGAAGAGTTGAAGCTGTTCTAGCTGCAAAGGGTGGACCGACGTCATATTGAACCCTATGGATTAGGAACGGGATGTCACTTAAGCTCATATGTGAGTCAAGGCAGGTGAGCAAATACTTTTGGCAATATAGTGTATATATATATATATATATAATGTTGAATCCACTGTGCTTTAACACATGTGGAATTATATAATTTTTAAAAAAGTGTGAAACTGCAAATATATCTTATATTCTAGGTTCTTCAAAGTAGCCACCTTTTGCTCTGATTACTGCTTTGCACACACTCTGCATTCTCTTGATGAGCTTCAAGATGTACTAGTTTGCCCTTTTGCTTTCACTCTGCGGTCCAGCTCACCCCAAACCATCCTGATTGGGTTCAGTTCCGGTGATTGTGGAGGCCAGATCATCTGGTGCAGCCCCCTATCACTCTCCTTCTTGGTCAAATAGCCCTTACACAGCCTGGAGGTGTGTTTGGGGTCATTGTCCTGTTGAAAAATAAATGATGGTCAACTAAACCAAATCGGATTGAATAGCATGTAGCTGCAAGATGCTGTGGTAGCCATGTCAGTAGGCCTTTAAGTTTAAATAAATCCCCTAACCCAGCAAAGCACCCCCACACCATCACAACTCCTCCTCCTTGCTTCACGGTGGGAACCAGGCATGTAGATTTCATCCGTTCACCTTTTCTCCGTCATAAAAAGACACGATGGTTGGAACCAAAGATTTCAAATTTGGACTCATCGGACCAAAGCACAGATTCCCTCTGGTTTAATGTCCATTCATTGTGTTCTTTAGCCTAATCAAGTCTCTTCTGCTTGTTGGCTGTCCTTAGCAGTGGTTTCCTAGCAGCTATTTTACCATGAAGGCCTGATTCGCACAGTCTCCTCTTAACAGTTATTCTAGAGATGTGTGTGCAGCTAGAACTCTGTGTGGCGTTGACCTGCTCTCTAATCTGAGGTGCTGTTAACCTGTGATTTCTGAAGCTGGTGACTCTGATGAACTTATCCTCTGCAGCAGAGGTGACTCTAGGTCTTCCTTTCCTGGGGCGGTCCTCATGTCAGCCAGTTTCTTTGTAGTGCTTCATGGTTTTTGCCACTGTACTTGTGGACACTTTCAAAGTTTTCCCAATTTTTCAGACTGACTGGCCTTAATTTCTTAAAGTAATGATGGCCAATTTTTTTTATTTACTTAGAATTTGTATTATGGCAAGAAAAAAAGCAGCTAACAGTCTATTCAGTAGAACTATCAGCTGTGTATCCACCTGACTTCTGCACAACACAACTGAGGGTCCCAACCCATTTATAAGGCAAGAAATCCACTGTGTTTCATAAGTTCGGCCCACTCACCACACTGGGGCACTCAAGGTGCTTTCTGTTGTACATTTATGATAGTGGAATATAGTTTTTGTTTTTTTGTTAAGATGCATAGCCTGGGAGGACTGTGCAGAATGTATTAAACTGATCTGTCCTTTTTCAGCTGTTATGATTCGCCCCATGTTTACTTCCTGCTGTCGGAGCCAGGTGGGATGTGCGGAGTGTGTTCAGGAGTGGAGGAACAACTCTGATCAGTGCCTCAAGTGTAGAGATGACCTGCCAAGCTACAAAGAAGTAGCAGGACTCTCAGAAGCCCTTAATTGCCTGAAGTTAATTGAGTAAATACTTAAAATTTCATGTTAATGTATTATGTTTTTTATTATTCGATTGGTTCATGTTCAATATGTTAAAAGTTTTTGGCTAACTACTTGTTTTTGTTTTTTTGTTCAATCAGTACAGCTATTAAATTGGTTTATATTTCATCTTGTATTTTTGTCTGAATTGTGCTTCCTATTTTGTTTTGAAGTCATTCAAACATAACTCTAGTGTTTATCCCTTTTAAAGAAAACAGAACACAATGCAAAAAAGAATGAGCAATGCCTTGTAGAACGTTTTACGTAGAAAAATGTTTATGACGGTTCTGCTGGTGCAGCAGAAACATAGACTTAAAAAAACTGGCTCTGTGCTGTGAATAGCTCTGGATGTTAGAGCCGAGTCTAGATAGGATGTTGCACAAGCTGCTGTAAGTGAAGAACTATTCACACCCTCTCTACACCACTGAAGAGACAATTAAGTGTTCACCCCCAGTGTGTTGTAACATTAGAATAGCTCATGATCAAACAGTCGTTGAGATGGTGCACTAACAATTACCAAATTTAATGGCAAAACAAAATTTATTATTTTACTAAATGACAGTATAGTTCTCTCTCCTGACAGTTGCAGAGAAGTCATTATTTCTGGAGTTCAAAGACCTCCCATACAGGTAAAAAAAAAATGCCCAGGTTAAAGTTATTTAGAAAGGCAAAAATGTTTTTTAAATATCTCAAACTTATTCAAGCTGAACCATAGGCTGACATTTCAATAACTTCACAGCATTATTTAAGACAAAGTTTTATTAAAGTGGAATGAAATGTAAAAACTAGTTACCAGTACATAAGGCAATAGCTTAAAGTTTACAATAGAATATAACATATTTCCAGTTTTTGTACATAATTAAGTAATGTGCCATTAAGGTTTAAAGGCAATTCATGTAATTATGACATGAAATTAAAGTAAACATTTTTGACTTTTTGCATTATGTTAAACTACGCACTAAAACAATATATTTGATGCCAGTTGTCTCTGGATAAATGTTTACAAATAAAATGAAGCAATACTCTATGCATTAAAGAAACGGCTTCACAAATAAGTAACTCCAATAGTAGTGTGAATTCAATTTCTAAATTTCTTTATGGGGCAGTGATAAATTTTACATTCAAACTGGAACAGTGTTTTTGAAATATGTAGTGAAAAGTTTACAACACTGTCAGAGTTAAAACATTCATTACAGAAATATTTTCCTCCTCTAGGAAGACAGAATCATGACAGTAACTTTCACTTCAGGGTGTTTTCTTTTGTGTAGAGTTTAAATTGATCCATCTCCAGCAAGAGTTCTTAGAGGACTTTAAAAGTGTAGCACAAAATAGGAGGGTATGCACAGTTCAGGGCATAAATCAGTCCCATAAGCAGTGGACAAGCTTTCGCTGTACTCTTGCATCCTGGGACAATCTCATAGCTGTCAGATTTTGAAAACAGAGTTACTGACATCACTGTGCTGTCCTCGCCCTGAGTTTTCCCAACTTTTCAGCCGGCTAGACAGCCAGACAACGACGCTCCAATAACCAAACTTCTTTCTCTTTTCAGTTGTTTATTGAAGAGTGGCCTCTGACCACTGCCATCGCTTTAGCCATCGTAAACTGTAACATACAACCATTACAAATCAATCACTCTTGTAGCAAGCCAATAACTTCAGCATACCACTATTTACACCACAGTTACATAAGGCAAAATGACTTATACTAGATATTGTTACAGATTAACGCTTCAGAAACATCAAATCAAAAACTAATAAACTCAGAAACAGCTTCTTCCCCTGTGCTGTGAGGGTATCCCATCTGATGTGAGACAGCGGTCTAACACAGATGGTTTCCATGCATTTCTTTCTTTCTATACAATATTTGAATTTAAAATATTAAAAACTATATAAAATAAAGCAGGAAACCTAAACCTAGCCGGAGTGTCTGAAAGAAATTTCACAATGGTAACATGCTGCGATAATTACCCATTTATGAATCACTTTCAAACACTATGTCCCTTTAAATGAACCCCTTGTTCAAAATTATTTTTAACTGTTTGAAAACATGACCTACCAAGCAGCCCTCAAAAAGTCATATTCCTTCTTCCCATGGTACAGTATAAGGCTGGAGATAATGGCTTCTCTTCTCACCTCAATGCTCTGTTTCTGTGAACAGATTAAGAACATAAACATAAGCATTATAAATACACAATGAGCATGTGAGGGAAGTTTAAGACCTAGGGGTGTCTTGAACCGATCGTGTGACCAGATATCAGAGAAAGAGCGAGATGAAGTGGGTGACTGAGGGAGCGATGGAGAAGGAGCAAAGTTAGTCAGTGAGGTGGGGACAGACAGGCAGCTGAGGGCAGCAAGACATCCTATTTTATTTCATAAATATAAGTAATAAGTTATGTCAATGCTGATACATCAATGGTGTCTTACAATGCAATAAATGTCACAGGCTTGTTATTGAGGTAGGTAGAGTAGTATTGTAATATTGTTAAATCCCTAGTAGAGCACAAAGAACAGAAAAATACTGGGATGGTCCTGTTAATCTACATGAAACACTTTACTGCATTGCCAAAGAATTTGGTCTGTCTGTGAATCAGAAAAAAGTAGGTCCATCTCCCTGTAAAACATATCAACAAGCAAAACAAGCACACCTGACTCAGTCGGTCCAGGAGCAAACTCGTCTTGGGCCCCAAAACTCCTCCCCTGGCTTTCATCAGCTTTCGTGTCTATTTGTCAAGTTTTTGCCTGGTTTGATCCACTGGAATGGTTGTTGTTCTCCTGAATTCCTCTTTGATCTGAATCAACAAAAGATTCACAAGTACAACTATATTTTGATTGAAATTTACATGTTCAAACGGAGCATGAATTAGTTAATTAAAAATTATTCATTAAGCATAGTTACAGCTTACCAAAGTTAAATGCTTAAGGGCCACAGGAGAAAATAGGTTCTACAAACAGTGAAATAACTTTTTATCTGTGATTTTAAAAAAACTGTTAGAACAATAATAAATAAAACAGAACAATAATAACTTACCTGTGAAATGACTTAAGTGCTACATGTTGCTCTGTGATCCTCAGACGTCTGGACACAGAAAGTCGGTCCTGTTGTAGCCACAGTGCGCATGCGTTGTGCGTACGTCTCAAAACCCTGCATTTTCATAGTAAAGTTTGTTTAGAATGTAAGTGTATGTACATACAATAATTCATATTTAATGGTATAAGGAAACCTAAATACATCTCACTCTAACAATATAATTCACGTATTACTTAAAAATATTGAAAAACTCTAGATCTTACTGAATCTTAAAATATAAATTAGAATGACAGTTATTCTAATAGAATTTACTGCAACAAAAAGTATATTTTTTTCAACTCCAATCACTTCTAACCTCTTAACGTTTATAATCATTTTCATCCCCTTTCACAGCGACAGGTTTGTCACCTCAATCGCTGCCTTGATCAGACAAATCTCTATTGCGCACGGTGCTCTGCGTAATTACGCATGCCAAAGACTCAGTTTCACGTTCTCAGATTTTGTTGGAGCGGACGGAATTAAT